>NC_090347.1:5138816-5343035 GCF_035084215.1 Heptranchias perlo | reverse complement strand
TGAAGGGGCAAAAAAAGTTTAATTCACTTGCGTCTATCTTACAAGAAAATTAATTGATTAGTGAACCATCCTGTGCGCTGACAGTAACTAATATAAAATGAAAAGAGCAGGTACTGCCCATGGGCTGATAATCCCCTATCTTTAATCTTAGACAGGAGCTAAGGCCCAGGCTCTGCAGCCTGATGCCTTAGCCACTGTGGTAATAGCGACAAACCTTTGATGTTCCCCCTCATTCAACAGTATGTTGTTTGGTTCAAAGTGAAGAACAAAGGCTTTTTCTGTGCTTTTAAATTATTAGCTCCCTAAGTCCTCTGTAATGATATAGTTTGACTGAAGTGTGCAGTTTATTAGCTGCATAAAGATGATATTATTAGGAGCGCAGGAGAACAGCAGTGAGTTTTGCCTTTCAGCTTAGCAGCAGGGGCTTCCAACACTTTGATCTCAATCACTACTAAATGTCTTTGTGAGATAGTGTGAGCTGCTGAAATTACCTTTGGGCACTGAGCGCCTATCAATTATTCACCATTTCTTCCCTTCTAAATTAAAGTATTTCTCCATCTCCTTTTTTCCCCTACCTTTATTCTATCCCCCCCCTTCAATCATTTGAATACATACTTCAATCAGTTAATAATATTCATTTTGACCTTTTCAAAATGTTAGGACGCTTCTCCTCATTCTTGCCAGATTTCTTTATATATGAAAAGATTAAACAGATTTCAGACAAAAACGTAAATCTGTTAGAGAAATAAATGGGAGAGCTCTCCTCACGCCTGCTGATCGCTTGGCTCGTTATTTAATTTCTTCTAAGAATTTTTTTCTACTTCCCATTAATTAGTTCGCTGTCAGCTGTGGCTCAGTGGGCGGCACGCTCACCTCTGAGTCAGAAGGTTGTGGGTTCAAACCCCACTCCAGGGACTTGAGCACATAATCTAGGCTGACACTTCAATGCAGCACCGAGGGAGTGCTGCACTGTTGGAGGTGCCATCATCTCGGATGTGGACGTTAAACCAAGACCCTGTCTGTAACAATGGGGGTACAATCCAGTTTTGACGGGGGCACATAATGAGTGGTAGCAGATCAGTCGCCCTCTATACACACCCCCCACCCCGATCCTGCACCAAACATTTCATTCCTTCGCAGTCAATGTATTGACAGGAATTTTAGAAAATAAAGATAAATGTGATTGTATGCACATTACATGGTGGGTTGTAAGTATTATTGAGTAATTTAACAATAGCTGACAATGGGTTCACAGGGAGGGCCCCAGGAATCATGGGCTTCACACTGAAGCACTGCAACGAGCTGAAACTTCCAACAGAGGGCAGCATTGTTCTTTTACTCAAACAGTCCAGAGGAACAATGTCAAAGGGGGTGAGTTTTCTCTGGTGGGGTTTATTATGTGTGTAAGTGGGGTTCCCACTGAACTTCCACCAAAGGTACAGCGAGGGAAAAAAGCTCTGAGGAAATTCAGCCCTCTTCAAACCTTCAGACTGGTCTGAGCTCAGCAATGAGGCATGATGTTGGCCAAGGTAGAGGGAGCTTTTACACTGCATTTAACTCTAACCTGGGACTGCTGGGACCCTGACACTGGGCTCCTGAAATAGGAAATTGTTCCATTCCCCAGCTGTGATATCGTGACAGTGGGATTGCGGGTAATGCTCCTCATTCACGAGGTCACTGTGGTTGAACTTTATGATGTCACAGGAGAAGACGCCTGCAGGAGAAATCTCCCCTTTGGTTTGTGGGGAAATTCAATATACAATGCATCCCCTTTAACAGGCTGATGGTGCTTAAAGGGGCCCTGATTGCGAGACTCCCTCTTTGAACAGACCTTAATGTCAAGAGTGAAGCTTTGTGGTGACAGAATAAGTTCCTTTGAATGGCTACGATTCTCCCATGCCTGCGTGGGTTTCCTCAACCCTTTGATTATGCCCCTCGTTTAATAACCAGTGATGATCTTATCATGTCTTCCAACTGTCCTATTGCCCTACCCCCACACTTAAACCTTCCACGCGCTTGGAATAACCCACAACTTCTGGACCTGATTGAGTCAGTCCATGCTGTAAAAATGACTGTGTGGGCAGTTATTTATTGTAACTGGAATTGCGGTTCACAACAGCAGTGACTTTTTCTAAATTTATATTTGCCCTCGTGTTTTTTTCTTTCTTTCCGCTCCATCCAATCTACAGTTTCCCCAGCCCAATGGCTCCTTCCAGAACCCATAAGCCTGACAGTAGGCGGTCCACTCGAGATTCAGAGTGTGCTCCCACTCCCTCTGCTCTGCACTTCCAACCACTGGACCTGGCAGAGGTCTGGGTTGAGTGTGTTAGGAGTCACGGTGTGAAGATGTGCCATCCCATTTCACGGCACGTGTCCATGTATCAAACACACCGAACGTTGGGCCAATGACTTTCAAAAGGAACTCTCCTTTTTATGGGGAGATCCATGGACTCCCAAAAGGAGATCTTGAATCAAGGAACTACTGCAAGCAAGTAGGGATCCAACAGCCTGTGATATCTGACGGAAGCTCATCGACCTGAAATGTTAACTCTGTTTCATTCTCCACAGATTCCATTTCTATTTCCAGCATTTTCTGTTTTTATTTCAGATTTTCAGCATTTTCTGTTTTTATTTCAGATTTCCAGTGTCCGCAGTATTTTGCTTTTGATCTGCAAGGCCATAATCCCTTCTAATGTAGACTACAAGAAAATTTTCTAAACACTACTACTTACTGGATAACTTCTATGGGATTCCTCACATTGTCCAGGTAGTCAGGGATAAGGTTCACCACTTCCTGTACTTTGAAAAACAAACTGCACCGGTGGGATTGAGGCTGGGCCTGTGTGGGGTGAGAAAGATCCGAGAGCCTGGGGATTAATCCCAGGATCACAGTATTTATCTTTTGCTTCTTGACTATCGGTTTTCATTAACACATACAATTCATGAGGGGACACAGCACTTCCACCCTCCATAAGAACATAAGAAATAGGAGCAGGAGTAGGCCAATTGGCCCCTCGAGCCTGCTCCGCCATTCAATAAGATCATGGCTGATTTGATCCTAACCTCAAATCTAAATTCATGTCCAATTTCCTGCCCGCTCCCCGTAACCCCTAATTCCCTTTACTTCTAGGAAACTGTCTATTTCTGTTTTAAATTTATTTAATGATGTAGCTTCCACAGCTTCCTGGGGCAGCAAATTCCACAGACCTACTACCCTCTGAGTGAAGAAGTTTCTCCTCATCTCAGTTTTGAAAGAGCAGCCCCTTATTCTAAGATTATGCCCCCTAGTTCTAGTTTCACCCACCCTTGGGAACATCCTTACCGCATCCATCCGATCAAGCCCCTTCACAATCTTATATGTTTCAATAAGATCGCCTCTCATTCTTCTGAACTCCAATGAGTAGAGTCCCAATCTACTCAACCTCTCCTCATATGTCCGCCCCCTCATCCCCGGGATTAACCGAGTGAACCTTCTTTGTACTGCCTCGAGAGCAAGTATGTCTTTTCTTAACAAAACTGTATGCAGTATTCCAGGCGCGGTCTCACCAATACCTTATATAACTGCAGCAATACCTCCCTGTTTTTATATTCTATCCCCCTAGCAATAAAAGCCAACATTCCGTTGGCCTTCTTGATCACCTGCTGCACCTGCATACTAACTTTTTGATTTTCTTGCACTAGGACCCCCAGATCCCTTTGTACTGCAGTACTTTCCAGTTTCTCGCCATTAAGATAATAACTTGCTCTCTGATTTTTCCTGCCAAAGTGCATAACCTCACATTTTCCAATATTGTATTGCATCTGCCAAATCTCCGCCCACTCACCCAGCCTGTCTATATCCCCTTGTAGGTTTTTTATGTCCTCCTCACTCTCTACTTTCCCTCCCATCTTTGTATCATCTGCAAACTTTGATATGTTACACTCGGTCCCCTCCTCCAAATCGTTAATATAGATTGTAAAGAGTTGGGGACCCAGCACCGACCCCTGCGGAACACCACTGGCTACTGGTTGCCAGTCTGAGAATGAACCATTTATCCCAACTCTCTGCTTCCTGTTAGATAACCAATCCTCCACCCATGCCAGAATATTACCCCCAATCCAGTGATTCTTTATCTTGAGCAGTAATCTTTTATGTGGCACCTTGTCGAATGCCTTCTGGAAGTCTAAATACACTACATCCACTGGTTCCCCTTTATCCACCCTGTACGTTATGTCCTCAAAGAACTCAAGCAAATTTGTCAGACGTGACTTCCCCTTCGTAAAGCCATGCTGACTTTGTCCTATTAAATTATGTTTATCCAAATGTTCCGCTACTGTCTCCTTAATAATAGACTCCAAAATGTTACCCACCACAGATGTTAGGCTAACTGGTCTATAATTTCCAGCCTTCTGCCTACCACCCTTTTTAAATAAGGGCGTTACATTAGCAGTTTTCCAATCTGCCGGGACCTTAGCCAAGTCCAGAGAATTTTGGAAAATTATTACCAAAGCATCCACAATCCCTACTGCCACTTCCCTCAAGACCCTAGGATGTAAGCTATCAGATCCAGGGGATTTATCCGCCTTGAGTCCCATTAATTTACTGAGTACCAATTCCTTAGTGATTTTAATCGTATTTAGCTCCTCCCCCCCGAGAGCCCCCTGTTTGTCCAGTGTTGGGATATTCTTCGTGTCCTCTACCATAAAGACTGAAACAAAATATTTGTTCAACATTTTTGCCATCTCCTTGTTTCCCACCATTAATTTCCCGGTCTCATCCTCTAAGGGATCTACGTTTGCCTTAGCCACCCTTTTTCTTTTTATATAACTGTAGAAACTCTTGCTATCTGTTTTTATATTTTTTGCTAATTTATTTTCATAATCTATCTTCCCTTTCTTAATCAATCCTTTCGTTACTTTTTGCTGTCTTTTGAAGACTTCCCAATCTTCTATCCTCCCACTAAGTTTGGCTACCTTATATGTCCTTGTTTTTAGTCGGATACTATCCTTAATTTCTTTACTTAGTCACGGATGGCTGTCATTTCTTTTACACCCTTTTTTCCTCAGTGGAATATATATTTTTTGAAAGTTGTAAAATAACTCCTTAAATGAACACCACTGCTCATGTACCGTCTTACCCTTTAATCTATTTTCCCAGTCCACTTTAATCAATTCCGCTCTCATACCATCATAGTCTCCTTTATTCAAGCTCAGTACGCTTGTTTGAGAACAAACCTTCTCACCCCCTAATTGGATACGGAATGTAACCAAGTTATGGTCACTCGTTCCAAGGGGATCCTTAACTAGGACATTATTAATGAATCCTGGCTCATTACACAGGACCAGGTCCAAGGTTGCTTGCCCCCTTGTAGGATCAGTTACATGCTGCTCAAGAAATCCATCCCTAATACACTCAATAAACTCTTCCTCAAGGCTGCCCTGCCCAATTTGATTTGTCCAGTTGATATGATAGTTAAAATCCCCCATAATTATAGCTGTTCCCTTATTACATGCCCCGACTATTTCCTGATTAATACTTCTTCCAGCAGAGTTGCAACTATTAGGAGGCCTATATACTACGCCTACTAGTGTTTTTTTCCCCTTATTATTCCTTATCTCTACCCAAACTGTTTCATTATCCTGATCCTTTGTCCCAATATCATTTCTCTGTATTACAGTGATTCCTTCCTTTATTAACATAGCCACCCCACCTCCCCTTCCTTCCTGCCTGTCCTTCCTGATTGTTAAATACCCTGGCATATTTAATTCCCAGTCGTTGTCACCCTGCAGCCATGTTTCTGTAATGGCCACAAGATCATACCCACACGTAGTTATTTGTGCCGTTAACTCGTCCATTTTGTTACGAATGCTACGTGCATTCAGATAAAGAACTTTCAAATGTGTTTTGTGACACTTAGTTCCTGCTTTTTCCTTTTTTAACACTTTACCTTTTACTCCATACCTTCCGTCCCTTCCTGACGCGCTTTCCTCCGTCTCCCTGCTCAGGTTCCCAACCCCCTGCCACAGCTTTGATGCTGGGTTAATCGCCTTACGCCTTCTAGTTTTTATTTTATCTGTCGTGCCTAAAGTACACTTTCTTTCCGCTGCTCTACGCTTTTCCCTTTCACTTGGGAGATCTGCTCTCAGCTTGGACCTGGCCATCTTATCTTTTTATTTAGCCCTGCTGTGCAGTAACTGAGCCAGACTTGTTAAGAGTTGCACTGAATGGGTCGTCTATCAGGGAGATGATGGAGGTTGCCCTGGCTAAAGAGTCCAAATTCAAATCTGCAGAATATTTTGGATTTCAAAAGGTTTCAACGGGATCTGACACATAAATGAGCCTTTACCTACACAGCACTATACATATAGTTTCAAATTCTATTTATATAGTCCAATCTCTCAGAAACATCATGAATTGGTCACAAACTACCGATCCATTGCTGGAATTGCACTGCATTAAAATGAGGATCAATCAGGGTCTGCTTTGAAAATAAAACCATTACAAGCGGCTATGATTTTTTGTGCTGATTATAAAGTGAGGGATATTTGTGCTGGGGGACAGGATATATTTCCACTCTGGGCACCCAGTCTCAGCAGTGAGCTCTCCCAGCTCAGGTGCAACAGTGCCAGATGTAGAGTAAGGCTCCCTCTTCTCTCCCCACTAACCTTTCTTTATTTCAACATTAGCCCACCTCCACTGTGAAGTTTTCCATTTCCCACACAAGCAGTCCCATGTGACCTGAGTGAGAGAGCTTGTGCTCAATTAATATTCAAAGTGTTAGCTGTGGCTTAGTTGATGGCACGCTCACCTCTGAGTCAGACGGTTGTGGGTTCAAGTCCAACTACAGAGATTTGAGCACAAAATCGCTGACGCTCCCAGTGCGATACTGGGGGAGTGCTGCACTGTTGGTAGGTGCTGTCCGCCCTCTCAGGTGGATATAAAAGATCCCATGGCACTATTTTGAAGAGTAGGGGAGCTCTCCTGGTGTCGTAGCCAACATTTATCCCTCAACCAACACCACTAAAACAGATTATTTGGTCATTATCTCAATGCTGTTTGTGGGACCTTGCTATGGTCAAATTGGCTGCTGCCTTTCCTGCATTAAGGTACAGTAGCATAGTGGTTATGTCACTGGACTAGTAAATCCAGAGGCCTGGACTAATAACCTGGAGTCATGAGTTTAAATCCTGCCACGGCAGCTGAGGAATTTAAATTCAATTAATTAAATAAAATCTGGAATTAAAATACTAGTATCAGTAATGGTGGCCATGAATCTACCGGATTGTCGTAAAAACCCATCTGGTTCACTAATGTCCTTTAGGGAAGGAAACCTGCTGTCCTTACCTGGTCTGGCCTACATGTGACTCCAGACCCACAGCAATGTGGTTGATTCTTAATTGCCCTCTGAAATGGCCTAGCAAGCCACTCAGTTGTAAAATCTCGTTAAAAAAAGTCATAAGAATAAAACCGGATGGACCACTAGGCACCGGACACTACAAAGGCAAACCAAGCCCAGTCGACCCTGCAAAGTCCTCCTCACTAACATCTGGGGACTTGTGCCAAAGTTGGGAGAGTTGTCCCAAACAGTAGTCAATCAACAGCCTGACATAGCCATACTCACAGAATCATACCTTTCAGCCAACGTCCCACACTCTTCCATCACCATCCCACTGGCAGGACA
Organism: Heptranchias perlo; assembly: GCF_035084215.1. Taxonomy (NCBI): domain Eukaryota; kingdom Metazoa; phylum Chordata; class Chondrichthyes; order Hexanchiformes; family Hexanchidae; genus Heptranchias; species Heptranchias perlo. The sequence continues at coordinate 5,335,374 of NC_090347.1, read as the reverse complement.
GACCGACCAGAGGTGGCGGTGCAGTGATATGCAGTCAGGAGGGAGTGGCCCTGGGAGTCCTCAACATTGACTCTGGATCTCACAGCATCAGGTCAAACATGGGCAAGGAAACCTCCTGCTGATTACCACCTACCGCCCTCCCTCAGCTGATGAATCGGTCCTCCTCCATGTTGATCACCACTTGGAGGAAGCACTGAGGGTAGCAAGGGCACAGAATGTACTCTGGGTGGGGGACTTCAATGTCCATCAACAAGAGTGGCTTGTTAGCACCACGACTGACCGAGCTGGCCGAGTCCTGAATGACATAGCTGCCAGACTGGGCCTGCGGCAGGTGGTGAGCGAACCAACACGAGGGAAAAACCTACTTGACCTCATTCTCGCCAATCTACCTGTCGCAGATGCATCTGTCCATGACAGTATTGGTAGGAGTGACCACCGCACAGTCCTCGTGGAGACAAAGTCCCGACTTCGCACTGAGGATACCATCCAACGTGTTGTGTGGCATTACCACCGTGCTAAATGGGATAGATTCAGAACAGATCTAGCAGCTCAAAACTGGGCATCCATGAGGTGCTGTGGGCCATCAGCAGCAGCAGAATTGCATTCCAGCACAATCGGTAACCTCATGGCCCGGCATATTCCTCACTCTACCATTACCAACAAGCTAGGGGATCAACCCTGGTTCAATGAGGAGTGTAGAAGAGCATGCCAGGAGCAGCACCAGGCGTACCTAAAAATGAGGTGTCAACCTGGTGAAGCTACAACACAGGACTACATGCATGCTAAACAGCAGAAGCAACATGCTATAGACAGAGCTAAGCGATTCCACAACCAACGGATCAGATCAAAGCTCTGCAGTCCTGCCACATCCAGTCATGAATGGTGGTGGACAATTAAACAACTAACGGGAGGAGGAGGCTCTGTGAACATCCCCATCCTCAATGATGGCAGAGTCCAGCATGTGAGTGCAAAAGACAAGGCTGAAACGTTTGCATCCATCTTCAGCCAGAAGTGCTGAGTGGATGATCCATCTCGGCCTCCTCCCGATATCCCCACGATCACAGAAGCCAGTCTTCAGCCAATTCGATTCACTCACGTGATATCAAGAAATGGCTGAGTGCACTGGATACAGCAAAGGCTATGGGCCCCAACAACATCCCAGCTCTGGTGCTGAAGACTTGTGCTCCACAACTAGCTGCGCCTCTAGCCAAGCTGTTCCAGTACAGCTACAACACTGGCATCTACCCGACAATGTGGAAAATTGCCCAGGTATGTCCTGTCCACAAAAAGCAGGACAAATCTATTCCAGCCAATTGTCGCCCCATCAGTCTACTCTCAATCATCAGCAAAGTGATGGAAGGTGTCGTCGACAGTGCTATCAAGCGGCACTTACTCACCAATAACCTGCTCACCGATGCTCAGTTTGGGTTTCGCCAGGACCACTCGGCGCCAAACCTCATTACAGCCTTGGTCCAAACATGGACAAAAGAGCTGAATTCCAGAGGTGAGGTGAGAGTGACTGCCCTTGACATCAAGGCAGCATTTGACCAAGTGTGGCACCAAGGAGCCCTTGTAAAATTGAAATCAATGGGAATCAGGGGGAAAGCCCTCCAGTGGCTGGAGTCATACCTCGCACAAAGGAAGATGGTACTGGTTATAGAATCATAGAAGTTACAACATGGAAACAGGCCCTTCGGCCCAACATGTCCATGTCGCCCAGTTTATACCACTAAGCTAGTCCCAATTGCCTGCACTTGGCCCATATCCCTCTATACCCATCTCACCCATGTAACTGTCCACATGCTTTTTAAAAGACAAAATTGTACCCGCCTCTACTACTGCCTCTGGCAGCTCGTTCCAGACACTCACCACCCTTTGAGTGAAAAAATTGCCCCTCTGGTTGTTGGAGGCCAATCATCTCAGCCCCAGGACATTGCTGCAGGAGTTTCTCAGGGCAGTGTCCTAGGCCCAACCATCTTCAGCTGCTTCATCAATGACCTTCCCTCCATCATAGGGTCAGAAATGGGGATGCTCGCTGATGATTGCAGTGTTCAGTTCCATTCGCAACCCCTCAAATAATGAAGCAGTCCAAGCCTGCATGCAGCAAGACCTGGACAACATCCAAGCTTGGGTTGATAAGTGGCAAGTAACATTCGCACCAGACAAGTGCCAGGCAATGACTATCTCCAAAAGACAGAGTCTAACCACCTCCCCTTGACATTCGACGGCATTACCATCGCCGAATCACCACCATCAACAACCTGGGGGTCACCGTTGACCAGAAACTTAACTGGACCAGCCAAATAAATACTGTGGCTACAAGAGCAGGTCAGGGGCTGGGTATTCTGCGGTGAGTGACTCACCTCCTGACTCCCCAAAGCCTTTCCACCATCCACAAGGCACAAGTCAGGAGTGTGACGGAATACTCTCCACTTGCGTGGATGGGTGCAGCTCCAACAACACTCAAGAAGCTCGACACCATCCAGAACAAAGCAGCCCGCTTGATTGGCACCCCATCCACCATCCTAAACGTTCACTCCCTTCACCACCGGCGCACTGTGGCTGCAGTGTGTACCATCCACAGGATGGCAAGGCTTCTTCGACAGCATCTCCCAAACTCACGATCTCGATCTCTACCACCTAGAAGGACAAGAGCAGCAGGCACATGGGAACAACACCACCTGCACGTTCCCCTCCAAGTCACACACCATCCCGACTTGGAAATATATCGCCGTTCCTTCATCGTCGCTGGGTCAAAATCCTGGAACTCCCTTCGTAACAGCACTGTGGGAGAACCTTCACCACACGGACTGCAGCGGTTCAAGAAGGCGGCTCACCACCACCTTCTCAAGGGCAATTAGGGATGGGCAATAAATGCTGGCCTTGCCAGCGACGCCCACATCCCATGAACTAATTAAAAAAAAATTAGAACAGTGACTACACTTCAAAAAGTGCTTAATTGGTTGTGAAGCGCTTTGGGACGTCCTGAGGTTGTGAAAGGTGCTATATAAATGCAAGTTATTTTCTTGTTATGAATTTGGCAGAACTATTTTCAGTTGTTTACAAAACCCTTTTTAATGAAACCAGTGCCTTTTAACTGGAGGATATGAGGAAAGGTTTGACAAGTTGGGCCTGTACACACTGGAGTTTAGAAGAATGAGAGGTGATCTTATTGAAACATATAAGATCCTGAGGGGACTAGAAGGGGTAGATGCTGAGGGAATGTTTCCCCTTGTGGGAGAGACTAGAACTAGGCGCCACAGTTTAAAAATAAGGGGTCTCCCATTGTGGATGTGGTATACTTGGATTTCCAGAAGGCTTTTGACAAGGTGCCACATCAAAGGCTAATACACAAAATAAGAGCTCATGGTGTGGGGAGTAACACATTAGCATGGATAAAGGATTGGTTAGCTCACAGGAAAGAGAGAGTAGGCATAAATGGGTCATTTTCAGGTTGGCAAGATGTAAAGAGTGGAGTGCCACAGGGATCAGTGCTTGGGCCTCAACTATTTACAATCTATATCAATGACTTGGATGAAGGGACCGAATATAAGGTTGCTAAATTTGCTGATGACACAAAGGTAGATAGGAAAGTAAGTTGTGAAGAGGACATAAAGAGTCTGCAAGGGGATATAGATAGGTTAAGTGAGTGGGCAAAAATTTGGCAGATGGAGTATAATGTGGGACAATATGAACTTGTCCACTTTGGCAGGAGGAATAGAAAAGCAGTATTTTATTTAAATGGAGAGAGATTGCAGAACTCTGAGGTACAGAGGGATCTGGGTGTCCTAGTACATGAATCACAAAAAGTTAGTATGCAGGTACAGCAAATGATTAGGAAGGCAAATAGAACGTTGTCATTTATTGCAAGGGGAATGGAATATAAAAGTAGAGATGTTTTGCTACAGTTGTACAGGGCATTGGTGAGACCACATCTAGAATACTGTGTGCAGTTTTGGTCTCCTTATTTAAGAAAGGGACATAATTGCTTTGGAGGCGGTTCAGAGAAGGTTCACTCGACTGATTCCTGGGATGAGGGGGTATCTTATGATGAAAGGTTGGATAAGTTGAGTCTGTATACACTGGAGTTTCGAAGAATGAGAGGTGATCTTATTGAAACATATAAGATTCTGAGGGGACTAGAAGGGGTAGATGCTGAAGGGATGTTTCCCCTTGTGGGAGAGACTAGAACTAGGGGCCACAGTTTAAAAATAAGGGGTCTCCCATTTAAGACGAAGATGAGGAGAAATATTTTCTCTCTGAGGGTCGTGAGTCTGTGGAACTCCCTTCCCCAGAGAGCGGTGGAGGCAGGGTCATTGAATATTTTTAAGGCTGAGCTGGATAGATTCCTGATTAACAAGGGAGTCAAGGGTTATAATAGATAGATGAGAAAGTAGGGTTGAGGTCACAATCAGATCAGCCATGATCTTATCAAATGGCAGAGCAGGCTCGAGGGGCCGAATGGCCTACTCCTGCTCTTAATTCGTATGTTTGTATATTTCCCTTGGATCCCATGGGCTTTTACTTTTCTGATCAGTTTGTCATGTAGGACCTTGTCAAAAGTCTTGTTGAAATCCATGTAGACTACATCAAACGTGCTACCCTCATCAGCCCTCCTTGTTGCCTCCTCAAAAAATTCTATCAAGTTAGTCAGACAGAACCTTCCCATCACAAATCTGCGCTGACTGTCCTTGATTAATCTGTGCCTTTCTAAATGATGATTTTTACCGTCCCTCAGAATTGTTTCCAATAATTTGCCCACCATCGATGTTAGGCTGACTGGCCTGTAGTTACTCGGTCTATCCTTTTCTCCCTTTTTCAACAACGTACGACGTTAGCAGTCCTCCAATCTTCCAGCACCACACCTGTACCCAGAGAGAATTGGAAAATGTTGGTCAGAGCCTCCGCTATTTCCTCCCTTGCTTCTCTTAACAGCCTGGGAAACATTTCATCCGGGCCTGGCGATTTATCTACTTTCAAAGATGCTAATCCCCTTAATATTTCCTCTCTCACTATATTTATCCCATCCAATAGTCCACACTCCTCCTCCTTAACTACAATGTCTGCATTGTCCCTCTCTTTTGTGAAGACAGCTGCAAAGTATTCATTAAGAACCATACCCACATCTTCCGCCTCCACACTTAGTTTACCTTTTTGGTCTCTAATAGGCCCTACTTTTTCCTTAGTTATCCTCTTGCTCTTTATGTATTTATAAAACATCTTTGGGTTTTCCTTGATTTTACTTGCCAGTATTTTTTCATGCCCTCTTTGCTTTCCTAATTTCCTTTTTAATTTCACCCCTGCACTTTCTATACTCCTCTAGGCTTTCTGCAGTATTGAGCTCTCGGTGTCTGACATAAGCTTCCCTTTTTTGCCTTATCTTACCCTGTCCGCTCCTTGACATCCAGGGCTCTAGATTCGGCATTCCCACACTTTTTCTTCGTGGGAACATATTTGCTCTGAACCCTCACTATCTCCCCCTTGAATGCCTCCCACTGCTCTGACACTGATTTACCTTCAAGTAGCTGTTACCTAAATCATTTCTCAGCTTAGTAAAATTTGCCATTACCCAATTGAGAACTTTTACTCCTGTTCTATCTTTGTCCTTTTCCATAACTGTGCTAAATCTAACTGAATTATGATCACTACCACCAAAATGCTCTCCCACTGATACTCCTTCCACCTGCCCAGCCTCATTCTCTAAAACTAAATCCAGAACTGCCCCCTCTCTAGTTGAGCTTGCTACGTACTGGCTAAAAAAGTTTTCCCAAATGCACTTTAAGAATTCTGTGCCCTCTATACCTTTTACACTGATTCTATCCCAGTTAATATTAGGGTAGTTAAAGTCCCCTACTATTAATGCCCTATTGTTTTTGCACTTCTCAGAAATTTGCCTACATATTTGTTCTTCTATCTCCCGCTGACTGTTTGGGGGTCTATAGTACACTCCCAGCTGAGTGATTGCCCCTTTTTTGTTCCTTAGCTCAACCCATATGGCCTCATTTGATGATTCTTCTAACATATCATCCCTCCTCACAGCTGTAATTGTTTCTTTAACTAACATTGCCACCCCCCTCTCTATCTCGTCTGAAAACCCTGTAACCAGGAATGTTGAGCTGTCATTCCTGCCCCTCTTTAAGCTATGTTTCAGTAATAGCTATGATATCAAACTTCCACGTGTCTATCTGTGCCCTCAGCTCATCTGCTTTATTCACTCGACTCCTTGTATTGAGGTATATACTATTAAGCACTGTCAAACTCCTTTGATGTCTATTTTCTAACCTTTGTTTCCTCTGCCTTCCAAACTCACTTACTAATTTTCTGCCTTCCATTTCCAGCTCTGCTTCTCTCCCTTCTGAATCTATGCTCAGGCTCCCAACCCCCTGCCAAGCTTGTTTAAACCCTCCCCAACAGCACTAGTAAAACTCCCTGCAAGGATATTGGTCCCGGCCCTGTTGAGATGCAACCCTCCGGCTTGTACAGGTCCCACCTCCCCCAGAACCGGTCCCAATGCCCCAGGAATCTAAAGCCCTCCCTCCTGCACTAACTCTCCAGCCATGCATTCATCTGCTCTATCCTCCTATTTCTATACTCGCTAGCGTGTGGCACTGGGAGTAATCCAGAGATTACTACCTTTGAGGTCCTGCTTATTAATCTCTTTCCTAACTCACTAAAATCTGCCTACAGGACCTCATCCCTCTTTCTACCAATATCATTGGTACCGATGTGGACCACGACCTCTGGCTGTTCACCCTCCCCCGTCAGAATGTTCTGCAGCCACTCAGTGACATCCATGACCCTGGCACCAGGGAAGCAACATATCATCCTGGAATCACGTCTGCGGCTGCAGAAGTGCCTGCCTGCTCCCCTAACTATAGAATCCCCTATCATTATTGCTCTCCTGACCTTCCTCCTCCTCCTCCCCTGTATAGCTGAGCCACCCATGGTGCTGTGGACTTGGCTCTGGCTGCAGAGGAACCATCGCCCTCAACTGAATACCAGTTAAGAGAGTGAGATGCACTCATGGGACTCCTGCACTACCTGCCTGGTCCTCCTTGCCTGTCTGGCAGTCACCCAGTCCCTCTCTGCCTGCACTCTCTTAAGCTGCGGGGTGACCACCTCCAGAAACACGCTATCCATGTAGCTCTCGGCCTCGCGGACACATTGTAGTGACGCCAGCTGCTGCTCAAGCTTCGAAACCAGGAGCTCGAGCTACTCCAGCTGACGACACTCCTTGCACATGTGGCCGTCCAGGTCACGAGAAGCCTTCCTGGAGTTCCCACGTGGCACAGGATGGAGTAACTAGTGTACCAATGCAGATGCGATGGGGAAGGGCAGAAGCTCATTGAGATTTCTTCCAAGGTTTGGTGAGTTGTTTTATTTTCAACCTTACCAAAACTGGAAAGTAACCGTCAGCCAGCCACCCCGCCCCCTGCACCCCTCCCCCCAACAGGAACTATGAATAGAATTGCACGGCTCTGCTTCATTCTGGTTACCATGAGATGAGTAAGAACGAGTGGGGAAAGGGGAGTGGATTTACAAAAAGTGCTCACTAGTCAGAGTGATTGTGCTGCGAGTAGAGTTTCTGTCATTTAAAAACCTCCACCCGTACAACCTGCCCAAAATCCGAATCTACTCATCTCTGCACCAGGTCCTGCAGCTGACACCATGACACGCTCTTCATTCCAGCACTGCCTCCACTTAGCTTGTGGTTGCTGACTTCTCAAGAATTTGATCTGCGGTTAACAGGCTATATCGTGCCTGCTATTTTCAGAGTCTTTCTGCTCATCTCACAGACAGAGGAGCTGCACAAAGTCCCTAATTCTGCCATCAGCTGGTTTTCCTGGGAGCAGTGGGTGGGGGGAGTAGATAGAGTGGGGTGAGTTTTGCTGGTCCCCAGTTTTTGTGGAACCAGGGTAGTCTCTGGGTTGGCGGCCAGTTGAATCCTTGAGACCTCAGGACAGCGTGGGTGTGCTGACTGCTGGGGTTTGCAAAGCTGATTTCTTTCCCCTATTGATTGGCCTATGTGTTTACACTGATTTACAGTCACAGTGGGGCATGATAGTGAGCTGAAAAAGGCAACCAGCTAAATTCAATACATGCAATGACCTCTTGACTTCCAAGGTCTTTTGCCTGCCATTTTTCCTCTGCTATCCTGCCCCAAGTTGGACAAAGTCAGAGAGGAACAGCGGGGAAAATCGAGAGGCGAGACCTGCCACTGGCTCTTCGCCCTGCTTTGAGTAGAAATCTTATTACAGTCTTTAACGTTCCCCTCCCGCATCTTCTGGTGCTGCAGTGCTGGTCCTGCTGCAACACCACCTTCAACTTCCTGGATCAGTGTCGGGTTCCCGCTCACCAGCGGGGATACGGCCAGGAGCCTGCCATGAATTCGAAATGGCACCCAACCCAGGAAACTCCCAGGGCCGGGGTCATGTGGATTAAGGGAAATCCAGCCCAATGTCTGTCCTCCAGGGCAGCAACTACTGCCTCAACTGAAGCATTCGAAGTGGGAATGCATCATTTCCTGAGTCGGCAAAGATTGAGGGGATTTGGGATAGTCCTGAGGAAAGGGAACCATTTAAAATATCAGCTAGCATGGGTGGGCAGCAAGGGAAGTTGGGTGGTTAGCAGTTTAATGGGAATGGGGTCTAGGGAGCCGGAGGACAAGGTGAGCTCCATGAGGCCATTGAAGAGAGATAGGAGTGAAACTAGAGAAAGACTCCAATGTGTTCTACCAAAGCCTCTGGAAGTGGCCATTCTAGAACAGTAATGCTGCTGTTACAGTTATATACAGCTTAATACTGGTTCATTGGTTCCAATTCTGTGTAGGTTGATGTCCGTGGCAGCCCCTGGCTGTTCACACCAGTATCCATGGATGGCAACAGGGTTGCCTATCTACACACACAATTTCAAATCTATGCCATTACATTGCGGTTTGAAATGCTTCACCAATAAAGCTTAGCGTTTTATTCATTCAGAATTTTCCCAAAATACCAGGGCAGGATTTACGGGAGGACTACCTGGAAAATAGGAACAGGAGTAAGCCATTCAGCCCCTCGAGCCTGTTCCACCTGGACATCTGTCCTAGGCCTAACGTATTAGGTTGCCATGGTGCTAATTTTTATTCCCATAATGCAGAGCAGTAAAGAAATTCACTCTCCCGCTAGACCGTGCCGCTCTGCATTATGGGAAACACCGGTCTTCATAAGTACCAACAACAACTTGCATTTATATAGCACCTTTAAAGTAGTAAAATGTCCCAAGGCGCTTCACAGGAACGATTATCAGACAAAAACTGACACAGAGCCAAACAAGGAGACATTAGGACAAAAGGTAGGTTTTAAGGAGCGTCTTAAAGGAGGAGAGAGAGGTAGAGAGGCGAAGACGTTTAGGGAGGGAATTGCAGAGCTTAGGGCTTAGGCAGCTGAAGGCACAGCCGCCAACGGTGGGGCAAAGTCAGGGATGCGCAAGAGGCCAGAATTGGAGGAGTGCAGAGATCTCGGAGGGTTGTAGGACTGCAGGAGGTTACAGAGATAGGGAGGGATTTGAACACGAGAATGAAAACGTTAAATGTGAGGTGTTGCTGGACCGGGAGCCAATGCAGGTCAGTGAGCACAGGGGTTTTGGGTGAATGGGACTTGGTGCGAGTTAGGATACGGGCAGCAGAGTTCTGGATGAGCTCAAGTTTATGGAGGGTGGAAGATGGGAGGCCAGTCAGGAGAGCATCAATTGCGCAGTGACCCAAGAGTGAGTAGATTGTGTACAGCCACAAGGACCAAGAAGCAAGAGAATGAAGAAACAATTAGTGAGTAACTGGAGCTGAATGCTGGAACCACCTCAGGGTTGATTTGAACCGTATTTCTATTTTAAAAAAAAAAAATTTTGGCCTGCCTTCTGGGGGCGTTTTGGTGAACTTTGAGTTTTTTTCTGTACATGTAATTTTTTGCTTGTTTTGTTCTGATCCTCAACCTCCACATCACCACAGCCTATCATGTCTGAGAGGTGGGTGTTGGGAGGGGGCGGGGAGAGGGCTTCTTGATTTGATGGCTCGGAGCCCTGTCGCCTAAATCCAGTGCTCTAAATACTCAAACAGAAGCCAAGTAAAAATGAAGTTTTTTTTTTAAAAAAGCTGCCATTTGTTAAGAAACACAGGAGCGATTATCAGACAAAAACTGACACCGAGCCAACTAAGAAGACATTAGGACAAAAGGTAGGTTTTAAGGGGTGTCTTAAAGGAGGAGAGAGAGGTAGAGAGGCGGAGAAGTTTAGGGAGGGAATTGCAGAGCTTAGGGCCTAGGCAGCTGAAGGCACGGCCGCCAATGGTGGGGCGAAGTCAGGGATGCGCAAGAGGCCACAATTGGAGGAGACCAAAGATCTCAGAGTGTTGTAGGACTGGAGGAGGTCCCTGCAGCTGATGGTAAAGTCGCTGTTCAGATAAATTGGCTTTAGTGAGTAAATACTGCTGCCCAACTGAGATATACAGACCAGCAAAGTACCGGCTTTGATTCATATCCTGTGCTGCAGATGGGACATTAAATCAAGGCCTTGTCAGACTGTTCGGGTGGATGTAAAAGATCCCATTGACACAGTTTGAAGATGAACAATGGAGTTCTCCCTGGCGTCCTGGCCAATATTTATCCCTCAGTCAACATCACTAAAACAGATTGGCCTAGAAATTCGGGCACGCCCATTTCCGTGCACGGTTGGGGGGGGAGGGGGGAGGTGCACAAAGCAATCCTTTGAGCTCCCTGCCCGCCATATTGGAGGTTTAAGATGGCCGTTTAGTGCTCAAAAAACAGGAGACAGGAGTGGGCGGCCAGATTTCTAGCCCATTATTTTTAACAGGTCAATTATTTCATTGTTGTTTGCGGAACCTTGCTTTGCGCAAATTGGATGCTACATTTACCTACATAACTGCGGCTACACCTCAAAAGCGGTTTGGGACGTCGAGGATGTGAAAGGGGCTATAGAGAGTTCTTTCCTTTGTTTTTCTTTTAGATTAAAACTATCAATTGTAAGGTATGAAAGTGTTTAAAATTAACCAGAATGCATTACTTATAATGTAACAATTCAAAATTTCCCAGTGGAGCATCAACTAGTCGAGAAGGTGTGACGGGAGGGGAGGGGGGCACGGCGGGCGGGGGGAATTGCAGCAATGGGAAGGGGGTACTCAATTCTCAATTTGCTGTCTCCAGCCCCGACTGGAATGGTCCCGTGGTCAACGGACAGGGTTGGAATCTCCAATTTGCTATAAGGGATTTTTTTTTTAAAAAAACAGAAATTAAATATTTTTCCTCTTAGGCTAAAGAAGTTTTAAATTATAAAGAAACATAATTCATCCCCAAAAACCAGAATCATTTTCAATTAAACTGAGTGAAAAAATGCAACACCTATGTTTAATATCGATTCCAAAATACTGGAAAATGCAGTATTTTGGAATCTACAATGGAAGAACCGGAAAATAAATCTTGTTCCTTCAACACTTGCATTCCCTGTCAGACTTTTTTTTTACCAGCTTTGGTCCAGTGGGTAGTGACATAGTCTTGTCTCTGAGTCAGAAGGTTGTGGGTTCAGGTCCCATTCCAGAGACTCAAGCACAAAATCTAGGCTGACACTCCAGTGCAGTACTGAGGGAGGGCTGCACTGTTGGAGGTGCTGTCTTTCAAATGAGATGTTAAACCGAGGCCCCTTCTGCCCTCTCAGGTGGACATAAAAGATCTCATGGCACTATTTTGAAAAAGAGCAGGGGAGATCTGGTGTCCTGGTCAATATTTATTCCTCAACCAACATCACGTAAAAAAATTATTTGGCCATTATCACCTTGCTGTTTGTGGGAGCTTGCTGTGTGCAAGTTGGCTGCTGCGATTCCTACATTACAACAATGACTACACTTCAAAAGTGCTTCATGGCTGAAAAGAGCTTTGGGACATCCTGAGCTCATGAAAGGCACTATAAAAATGCAAGTTCTTTCCTTCTTTCTTGTACTGAAAATGAAATAATGTTGGGTATATTTACGGCCTAAATTACAAGCCCGTGTTACTTTGCACTTTCAGAGTAATTATTTGCTTTCATGTGTCAGAGCCGGGAATCTCCTTGGAGCTGCTCCCGTTCCGCCACCGTAATTTCGCCCAAAGTTCACCCTAATTGATAAGAGAGGATATAAAGAGAGGTAAGCAGGCAATAGAGACTTCATGGGTATAATTAAAAAATAGAAAAGGATTTAAGACTGTAGTGGGAGTTGTGTATAAGCCCCCTGGTAGCTGCTGTGAAATGGCAGAATGTATAAGTGCAGTGATTAGACAAGCATGTAGCAAAGGCAGAGTTGCTTTAATGGGGGATTTTAATTTTCATATAGATTGGGATAAGCAGACAAGCACATGTCAGAAAGGTAAAGGATTTTTTGAGTGCGTTCAGGACAGCTTTCTGCAACAATATGTTCTAGAACCAACAAGGGAGCAGGCCATATTAGATTTAATAATGAGTAATGAGCCAGATTTAGTTAACAGCCTAACGGTGCATGAACATTTATTTAACAGCGATCATAATATGATCGAGTTCAATATTGTGCTTGAAAGGGAGAAACCCGTAATAGCTACTAAGATTCTAAATTTAAGTAAGGCCGACTTCAACGGGATGAGAGAGAGACTGTCCGCAGTAAACTGGGCAAATCTGTTAATGGGTAAAATGACAGAAGATCAGTGGAAGGTGTTCAAAAAAGAATTTGATGTGATACAGAACCAATTTATACCCTTAAGGGGCAAGAGCTCTACTTGCCAAAAAAAACAGCCATGGATGATAAAAGAGATAAGGGACAACATAAAACTAAAAGAAAAAGCATACGAAAATACAAAAAAATAGCACAGATTCTGGTGACTGGGAGAGATACAAAGTACAGCAAAGGGTGACAAAACAGATAGTAAGAGCTACGAAAAGGGAGTATGAAAAGAAACGTGCAAGGGATATCAAAATCAAGAAAAAAAATTTACAATTATATTAGGAAAAAGAGGGTTGTCAAGAGCAATGTGGGACCCTTAAAAACTGATCATGGTGATAGTGTAAATGAAAATAAGGAAATGGCGGACATGTTAAATAATTATTTTGCATCAGTATTTACAGTAGAGGAAGAGGATAGCATGCCAGACACCCCAAGGAAACGAATTTTGAATCAGGGACGAATACTCACCATAATTAACATAAGCAAATTAATAATAATGAAGAAAACAATGGCACTCAAGAGTGACAAATCTCCAGGGCCAGATGATTTCCATCCTGGGATTTTAAAGGAAGTCAGTGAGAACATTGCAGATGTTCTAACTATGAGCTTCCAAAGTTCTCTCGATTCAAGTTGCTTTAGATTGGAAAATTGCACATCACTCCGCTATTTAATAAAGGTGAGAGAGGGAAACCAGGGAATTATAGAACCAGTTAGCCTAACATCTGTTGTCAGGAAATTACTAGAATCTATAATTAACAATAGAATGACTGAACACCTTGAAAATTTTCAGCTGATCAGAGAAAGCCAGCATGGATTTGTAATGGGTAGGTCATGCCTGACAAACCTGATTGAATTTTTTTGAAGAGGTGGCTAAAGTAGTGGACCAGGGACTGTCTATGGATGTTGTTTATATGGACTTCCAGAAGGCATTTGATGAAGTCCCTCAGAAGAGACTGTTAGCTAAAACTGAAGCTCATGGAATTGAGGGCAAATTATTGACCTGGTTAGGAAATTGGCCGAGCAGCAGGAGACAGAGAGTAGGGATAATGGGCAGGTACTCAAATTGGCAGGATGTGACTAGTGGTGTCCCACAGGGATCTGTGTTGGGGCCTCAACTATTCACTGTATTTATTAACTAACGGATAGAGAGCCACATATCCAAGTTTGCCAACGTCACATAGATAGGTAGCACTGTAAGCAGTGTAGATGAAAGCATAAAATTACAGAGAGATATTAATAGATTAAATAGATTAATAGACTGAATGGGCAAAACTGTGGCAAATGGATTTCAATGTAGGCAAGTGTGAGGTCATCCACTTTGGACCTAAAAAAAATAGATCTGAGTACTTTCTAAATGGTGAAAAGCTCGAAACAGTGGAGGTCCAAAGAGACTTAGGGCTCCATGTACATAGATCATTAAAATGTCATGGACAGGTACAGAAAATAATCAAAAAGGCTAGTGGAATGCTGGCCTTTATATCTAGAGGACTAAAATACAAGGGGGTGGAAGTTATACTACAGCTATACTAAGCCCTGGTTAGACTACACCTGGAGTACTGTGTTCAGTTTGGGGCAACGCACCTTAGGAAGGATATACTGGCCTTGGGAGGAGTGCAGCGTAGATTTACTAGAATGATGCCTGGACTCCAAGGATTAAATTACGAGGAGAGATTACACAAACTGGGGTTGTATTTTCTGGAATTTAGAAGATTAAGGGGAGATTTGATCGAAGTTTTCAAGATATTAAGAACAACTGAAAGGGTAGAGAGAAACTATTTCTGCTGGTTGGGGAGTCTAGATCTAAGGGACATAGGCCAAAAATTAAGAGCCAGGATTTTCAAGAGTGAAGTTAGGAAATACTTTTACTTCTTCTGCAAACGTTAGCACAATTGTTAATTTTAAATCTGAGATTGATAGATTTTTGTTAACCAAAGGTATTAAGGGATATGGGGCTAAGGAGGGTGGATGGAGCTAGGTCACAGAACAGCCATGATCTCATTGAATGGCGGAACAGGCTCAAGGAGCTAAATGGCCTACTCCTGTACATATCTTCCTATGTAAAGGTTTCCACTGCACTTACGGCAGCAGAACAGGAGCAGGACCAGCTGTGAGGAAAAACCAGACCATAGACTTTTTCCGAAGCTGTTGCTAGTTTCCTGGGTCGGTGTCTTGGGGTATAACGCTGCTAAATCTATCTCCATACGTCAGGTTCCTGAGGTCAAAGGTTTTTACTGCTAATTCATCAGCGGTCTGATTTGTCTGTCATATAGTATAGCTCCAAAGCCCGATAAAAGACCGTGTTATCAATTATCTTCTTTTTCCTGAGTACAAAAATGGAGATAACGAAACATATCAACAGCCCACATTTCAGATGTTGATTGATAATAGGAGTGTGAATTTTATTTTCCATTCAACTCGGAACCTGTTTTTTAAAAGTTTTCCCCTCCACCCCCTTTTAAATCTTTCCTTCCCTCCCCTCCTCTTACTGGGGTGTTCCTCAGGCACCAACCACCCTGTGATATCTCACCCCACTCCGTTTTCATGTGGGTGAATAGATAGAGCGTTGGTGGGTTATTTGAGCATGGGGGCATCACTGTGAAGCACATTGGGATGCCCTGAAGTTGTGAAAGGTGCCAAATAAATACAAGTCTTTTTTTTTACACCAGTGTGATTTTTTTCCACTTCCTCTATCCTTCTGGCCTGTTGACTGTGGGAACAGGACTGAGTGCCAACTCAGTTCATGTAGGACTTTTATTTTGTCAGTTCAGAAATCAGGTCCTAGAGCTGAAAAGGCAGTCTGTTCCTCGCTATGCCACTCACACATCTTTAAAATACTGTTGGAATGGATAATCGGCATGAAAAATCTAAGAATAAAAATACAAGTTACGTCGAGCAGAATTGAGCTGAGGTGTTGCTGCAGAAGCTCGGTCAAGTTAAGGGCATCTGTGGCCAGCTCATTGTAAACCACTCGCAGCATAAAGTCATGACACCTGCCTCCTCCACTGGTTCATTTCCCCCATCACTGTGAAACCACAGCTTGCTGTTCACAGTGCCTTCACAGAAGTGGTTATGTTGGACTAATAATGCAGAGTATGTTAGTTCAAATCCCACCATAACAGTTTGAGAATTTTAATTTGGTTAAAAAAAAAATCTGGAAATAAAAGCTGGGATCAGTAAAAGTGACCATGAAGCTGTCAGATTGTCATAAAAACTCAACTGGTTCACTAATGTCCTTTGGGAAGGAAACCTGCTGTCCTTTTGTGGTCTGACCTATATGTAACTCTAGTCTCACACCAATGTGGCCAACTCAACTATCCTCTGAAGTGGCCTAGCAAGCCACTCAGTTGTATCAAACCGCTATCAGTGGTTCAAGATCCTCCACCTTCACAGGGCAACTGGTGATGGACAACAAATGCCAGCTGTGCCAGCGACACCCACACCCTGAGAATGAATTTTTTAAAAATTAATTAAAAAAGAACAAGTAATCTAATTATTACACTGCTGACAATTAATCCACATTGACCAGTACTCAGGACAGAGCTGGGTCTCAATCAGAGCTGTGAAGGAAGCAGGCGAGTTGCCTGCCACCTGGAGAGAGGGGAAATAGGATGGGTTTAACCACGGACTCTGTTATATGTGGGGTGCAGACCGAGCAGAATCAGCCATCAACGTGCAGTCTGATCTTGTCCCATAGGCAGCTTGAGAGCCAGTGTGATGGGAATTGTAGGCTTTTCTGTCCTGTGCATCAGTCCAGCTGGTATGGAGAGGTGAGGTGCGAGAGGTGTGGAGAGGTGAGGTGTGTGGGGTGTGCTGAAGCATCTCTAATAAACATGTTGGTAATTTTTGTTTGTGAGGGTAAAATTCTCCTGATCATCTTCAGTTCCCCTCTGCTCTCTCCGGTTTAACCACTGCAGTTGAGAGGGCAGATGAGCAACCTACTGATAGAGGCCTGGGACAACCCCTGTTTTCTGATTTTCCCCTCTCTCCATAGAGAGGCTTTCGACCTCAGCTCAACACTTCCCCACAGAGAACGGAGTTGAGATCCTGAGGTGGGGGTTGGTGTTTAAGACCTGGAAGTTTACGACACAGGAGGCAATTCAACCCATCAGGTCTGTGTTAACTCTTTGTTAGAGCTAACACAGACATAATGGGCCAAATGGCCTTGCTCTCTCCCAATATTCCTGTATCTTTCTCTGCTTCAAATATTTATCCAACTTTCCCTTAAAAAAGCAACTGTGTCTGCCTCAACCTGTGGCAAAGCATTCGATCCTTCAGCAATCTTGTATAAAGAAATTTCTCTAAACTTCTCTCATCACTCTCAGTGACAATTTTTAAATTGATGACCCCTCGGCACTGACTCCAACTATAGAATCATAGAAAGTTATGGCACAGAAGGAGGCCATCGTGTCTCTGCCGGCCGAAAAAGAGCTATCCAGCTTAATCCCACTTTCCAGCACTTGGTCCATAGCCCTGTAGGTTATGGCACTTCAAGTGCACATCCAAGTACCCTTTAAATGCGATGAGGGTTTCTGCCTCTACCACCCTTTCAGGCAGTGAGTTCCAGACCCCCATCACCCTCTGGGTGAAAAGATTTCACCTCAGCTCCCCTCTAATCCTTCTACCAATTACTTTGAATCTATGCCCCCTGGTCACTGACCACTCTTAAGGGAAATAGGTCCTCCCTATCCACTGTATTTAGGCCCCTCATAATTTTAACATTCCTCAATTAAATCTCCCCTCAGCCTCCTTTGTTCCAAAGGAAACAACCCCAGCCTATCCAATCTTTTCTCATATCTAAAATTCTGCAGCCCTGACAACATCCTCATAAATCTCCTCTGTACTCTCTCTAGTGCAATCACATCTTTCCTGTAATGTGGTGACCAGAACTATATACAGTACTCAAGCTGTGGCCTAACCAATGTTTTATACAGTTCTAGCATAACCTCCCTGATCTTACATTCTATGCCTCGGCTAATAAAGGAAAGCATCCCGTTTGCCTTTTTAAACCACCTTATCTACCTGTTCTGCTACCTTCAGGGATCTGTGGCTATGCACTCCAAGGTTCCTTTGTTCCTCTACACCTCTCGAGATCCTCTCATTTATTGTGTGCTCCCTTGCCTTGTTTGCCCTCCCCAGAGGAAGTAGTCTTTCCCCTATTCACACTATCTAAACCAGTTTTAAAAAATTTTTAAAACTCTAATTAATCTCCTCTTGGCCTTCTCTGCTCCAGTGTAAACAGTCCCAGTATCTCAAATTTCTCCTCAGAACTTCAGTATTCCATCTCTGGCTGTTGAATCTACACTAGGGACTCAAATGTCCTTTCTATAATGGGGTGCCCAAACAACATCACCCACCTGCCCAGCTACTGCAGTGGCTTCATGCACTGGTGCAACAACATGCAGCAATAGTGTACAATTAGTCCAACAAACATTAAGCTGTCTCGCAGGGAACGAAAACATCCTCATTTTATAAACACACACAATCTATCAGTGATCTTTTTAAAAAAATGTTTTATCATAGTTTTAATCTCTTGAAGGGTGATAAACATGGCAAGCATTTTTATTTGTAACATTTAAACTATGTAAGAATAGGGATAGATGGGATGTTAGGCAGTTCTTTTCCCAGATAATAGTGAGCCTCTGGAATACATTGCCAGCAGGTACGGTGGATGCTGACTCTCTTTGACCAGGGAGCTGGACCTGAGGCAGAGATGGCCTCATATGGAAGGTAAGTATCTTGATAACGCTTAGTCCATGCGACCTCCTGAACTGGTTTAGATAGCCTGAGAGGAATTTTCTGGAGTATTTTTTCCCTTATTGGCCCTGGGATTTTCCTCTTTTTTAAAAAAAAAACCCTCTGCCAGGAGATTGCATGGCTGCAGGAGGAGATGTGGGTGGGAAGTGTCAATTCATGATGCTCCAGCCATCACGGTGTGAGTCAGGCTTGATCGACTAGCTGGTCTTCTCCTGCCAGTCAATTTCGTATGTTTTTTAAGAGATAATTTTGGTAGTTGTCCCGTGTTGGAAAGATCAGACTCCTGTACCAATGTTTCTCAAACAGCGGTTTCCTAAAGCCTTATTGTAATTTGCAGCATTGCTATTGTGGCTAGTAAATAGGTCACCGCATTAGGTATAGACACCATTTCGCTCATACTTTCCAGCGAGACAGGAAATGTATGCACCCAACTTCCCCCTCCCCTATATAGTATATACACACATAGCAGGTTACTACTGGGTTATTTTCCTTTCACAAGTGAAATGTGTCTGCTGCCCCTTCCTTGAACCTTGATCGCTCCAAAAACATTCCAAGAACGACCGGCTTCTTGGACGGCGGCAGATCGGTGTGGAAGATATTAGCCAAAGGAGAGGGGGGGGGGCGGGGAGGCGGGTGGAGGAATTAGGCTGAGACGAAATGCCGGTGAGATTCAGCGACATAAGCAACCTGACCTCCCCGAAGGCCGTGGTCCGGGTGCTGGAGGTGCTCTTCGGCTGCGCGGCCTTCAGTCTGGCGGCGTCGAGCGGAGCCGCCCGGAGCAGCGCCTTCGCCGCCTTCGCCATGTTCACCTGGTGCTTCTCCTTCGCCGCCACGCTGGTGACTTTCCTGGTGGAGTTCACTCAGTTCCACAGCCTCCTCCCTTTCTCCTGGAAGAACCTGCCCGTCACCCTGGCCGCCTTCGCCGCCCTCATGAACCTGGCCGCCTCCGTCACCTACCCGCTCATGGTGATGACCGTCGGCTGCCCTCGGCCCTGGGGCCGCCCGCCCTGCTCCTACCAGACCGCCGCCACCATCTGCTCCTGCTTGGCTTTCCTAGCCTACTCGGCCGAGGTCTACATCGTCAAGGCCGAGCCGGCCGACCGCGGCGGTTACATGGCGACCGGGCCGGGGCTGCTGAAGGTTCTGGAAGTTTTTGTCGCCTGCGTCCTCTTCGTTTCTCTGGCAACCGGTGCCATCCCAGATTCCCTCGGCTTCCGGTTGTGCGTCGCCGCTCTGTGCGCATGCGCCTTCATGTCCCTGGTTGTCATAGTGATGATGGTCGGGGAGTGCCGAGGCCGCTGTCCGGTCCCCTTGGCCAGGCTCCTGGTTGCCTTCAATACGCTGGCCGTGCTGATGTACGCCGCCGTGCTGGTCAACTGGGCTCTGCACCTGAGCCGACAAAGCGACATCGTGACAGGTTGCCCGCAAATGGACTGTCCAAAGAACCAGATGGTCATGTCTGCATTCCTGACCGGTGTGAACTTGCTGGCCTATGTGGCCGATCTAATTTATTCCATCAAGTTGACCTGCCCTAGAAACTGAGATTCTGCAAATCACATCCAAACACTGCAACTTGTGAAATGATCTGAGGGTAAGATGTCATTTCTTTCTCTTGAATATACTAACGACATTGCCCGGTGGTAAACCCGGCTGGTGTGGCAAACTTCTCAATTTTCTTGTTAGTCTGGAGCAGTTCTTTAACATCCAACTTTCGCTTTATTATACATCCAGATTTATTATACACCACATTTATGATACATCCACATCTATTATACACATTTATTATTCACTCACATTTATTATACAACTGCATTTATTAAACAAGTATAATTATTCGTATACCCATGTTTATTATATAGCAACATTTATTCTATGGCCAAATGAATTATACATCCACATTTATTATTATACCCATGCTTAAAAAGTAACATTTATTATATTAAAAATGTTACTATACACACATTATTAAAAACCCATATTTAATATACACCCACATTTATTATATGCCCAAATTTGTTATGTAGCAACATTTATTATACACCCATATTTATATAGCAACATTTATTACAAGCACATAACGTTATTATATACTCACATTTATAATATACCCACAAAACATTACACATTCACATTTATTATACACCAAATATGTTATACACCTGCATTTGTGGTTTGGTACAGTTATTATGCTCCCACAGTTATTACACTCACAGTTATTACACACCCACATTATTACACTCCCACAGTTATTACACCCTCACAGTTATTACAAACTCACATCATTACACTTTCAGTTATTATGCTCCCACAGTTATTATGCTCCCACAGTTATTACGCTCCCACAGTTATTACACTCCCAATTGTTATACTCCCACAATTATTACACTCCCACAGTTATTATACTCCTTCAGTTATCTACTGACCAATACCTAGGTGTTTGGAGTTTTTCTTACGTGATTGGAACCCTTTCGCCCAGTCCAAAAGCACCCCATCTCCTCCTCCCTCCTCTCCCTCTTCCCCCTCCTCTCGTATTCTCCCCTCCTTCCCCTTCCCTCCATTCCCTCACATCCCCTTCCTCACCCCCATTTCCCCCTCCCTCCCTCTGCCTCCTCCGTCACCCTTCCCCTTCGCCCTCATAACTGATTCGTTTCCCTCTTCTTGGTACAATTCACTTTCCCCACCTCCCCTGCCTGACCTGAATACCATACTTGGCCTGGTATATTTGCCCATGGGACAGTCCCTTTGTGTGGAGTAGGGAGCGGTGTTGAAGGGGGGAATCCCAGCTGACGTGCCCCTTCATGTGTTTCAGGAGCTTCCTTCGATGACATTGCCTGTTTGCCAGATGGTTCGATGGATGATCCCGAATGCAGGTGACCTGCTCCCTGGTTCCCTTAAATCTGGGATCTGTGATCCGTACAATCTCCATCATCCTCTGCCACTGAATCTCCCTCTTCAGACAAGACCGTGGCTTCTCATGTGAAGTGTTGACGGCTGGTTGAGGAATGGATCAATTGCCTGCAGGACCCACGGATAATTGACAGCACCATCTGAGGAGGATGTTCATTTAAAGAGTGACGCAGAAAACGATGGACTCTATTTGCTTTAAACGCTATCAGTTCTGGTGCAAGAGGATGCTGAACATTATCTGAGCATCACAATATCTGTATAAAGTGACATCGAGGTCTGGATGAAATCTGGATGAAATCTCCTTGTTATTTATATATAATGGATGGTGTGATTTAATGTAACTTATTGGAATTAACCAAGTCAATGGGCAGGATCTGCACCCCCCTTCATAATGTTCAAGGTGAGTGCCACTCTCTGTCTATTGGGTGCCACATCTTGACCCTTGACCTCTGGCACTCCTTATCGCCCTGATAATATATAGGGGTATTTTGTTTCTGTTGGGGTGAGCCGAAGATCGACCTTTTTTATTCCTTCACCTAAGCTGTAAACCATGAACTTCTTATAAAACACGCACTGTATGTATATCCCAGTCACTGTTCGGTCTTTTCACAATTTTTTCCTATTAAACCACCCACAGTTGATGCTTGTTTAGAACAAGTGGTGATTCCTATGTACCAGAATTTTCCCTCCATTATTTCCTATGTGGGCAAGCGGTTTGTTAGCACGGGTACAGTAATTTCATCAGCTGTAAAATTAACCGCTCGTGTAACAGTCCCTAACTGACCTGGATGGACTGTACACAGACCAGCGATGAAACAAGATGTTGTGATTAGCACCTTCAGAAACTAGAATGTCTATTAATTCGCAAAGATAGACGACCAAAGTGTTAAAACCATAGATTCACACTCAACATAATGGCAGCATCTCCTCCACAGCCAGGCCTAAGAGAGTCTGTTAATACTGTGGTGATGATTGTGTAGTGGTTATGTTACTGGACTAGTAATCCCAAGGCCTGCAATAATAATCCAGAGAACATAAGTTCAAATCCCACCACAGCATTTGAGAGTTTAAATTTAGTTTTAAAAATATAAATCTGGAAATAATAAGTGACCATGAAGTTATCGGATTGTCATAAAAGCCCACTGGTTTACTCATGTCCTTTTAAGGAAGGGAACCTGCCATCCTTACCCAGTCTGGCCTATATCTAACCACCTCCCCTTGATATTCAATGGCATTACCATCGCCAAATCTCCCACCATCAACATCCTGGGGGTCACAATTGACCAGAAACTTAACTGGACCAGCCACATAAATACTGTGGCTACAAGAGCAGGTCAGAGGCTGGGTATTCTGCGGCGAGTGACTCACTTCCTGACTTCCCAAAGCCTTTCCACCACCTACAAGGCACAAGTCGGGAGTGTGATGGAATACTCTCCACTTGCGTGGATGGGTGCAGCTCCAACAACACTCAAGAAGCTCGACACCATGCAGGACAAAGCAGCCCGCTTAATTGGCACCCCATCCACCACCCTAAACATTCACTCCGTTCACCACCGGCACACCGTGGGTGCAGTGTGTACCATCCACAGAATGCACTGCGGCAACTCGCCAAGGCTTCTTCAACAGCACCTCCCAAACCCGCAGCCTCTACCACTTAGAAGGACAAGGGCAGCAGGCACACGGGAACAACACCACCTGCACGTTCCCCTCCAAGTCACACACCATCCCGACTTGGAAATATATCGTCGTTCCTTCATCGTTGCTGGGCCAAAATCCTGGAACTCCCTACATAACAGCACTGTGGGAGAACCTTCACCACACTGACTGCAGCGGTTCAAGAAGGCGGCTCACCACCACCTTCTCAAGGGCAATTAGGGATGGGCAATAAATGCTGGCCTTGCCAGCGACGCCCACATCCCATGAACGAATAAAAAAATATCAGCCGTGGCTCAGTTGGTAGCGCTCTCGCCTCTGAGTCAGAAGGTTGTGGGTTCAAGTCCCACTCCAGAGACATCAGCACAAAATCTAAGCTGACACTCCAGTGCAGTATTAAGGGAGTGATACACTGTTGGAGGTGCTGTCTTTCGGATGAGATGTTAAACCAAGGCCCCGTCTGCCCTCTCAGGATGGACGTAAAAGATCCCATGGCACTATTTCGAAGAAGAGCAAAGGAGTTCTCCCCAGTGTCCTGGCCAATATTTATCCCTCAACCAACGTCACTAAAACAGATTATCTGGTCATTATCACATTGCTGTTTGTGGGACCTTGCTGTGTGCAAATTGGCTGCCACGTTTCCTACATTATAACAGTGACTGCACTTCAAAAGTTCTTAATTGGCTGTAAAGCTTTTGGGGCGTCATGAAAGACACTATATAAATGTTATTCTCTTTGTTAAATCCAGAACTTTTGTGATTCCAGTCCCACACCAACGTGGTTGACTCTTAACTACCTTCTGGAGTGGCACTAGCAAGCCACTCAGTTGTATCAAACACGCCACAAGCATTGTTTGAGCAACTTCACCACATGGACCGCAGCGGCTCGACAAAGCCCCTCACCACCACCTTCTCAGGGCTACCAGGGACGATCAACAAATGCTGGCTTTGCCAGCGACGCCCAAATCCCGAGAATGAATCAACTGTACAAATAGCCTGCAATTCAGGAAACTGCACCGATCCTTCTGCCACCCTGCCCTCCAGCAGTCTCACTTTTAGTTAGATGAAATAAACTGAGACGGCACAGTTAAATACGATCTGACCCAACCAACAATAGAAAGTTTATTACGGTAAATGAATTTGGGTTTTATTTTTCTCCTGAATTTGGGTCACAAATTGGGTCAAATACCAGCTCAAAAATAGAACATAAAGTTTGTGGTCAAAAAAATTCTGGATTTAACAAAGGGAATAACAAGTGGGAAAAAAAAATCCCAGTGTTCAATGTGAGAGCAGCAGATGCAGTGAATCGGTGAGGAGATGTGAGATGGGGTGCAACACATGTCGTGAGTCACCTCTCGTTAGTACCGCTGTTAGAGGCAGCCTGGGAGCAGATATGTTGTGCTGAATGGTGTCAGTGTGGCTCAGTTGCGAAAATCTAGGCTGACACTGCACTGCAGTACTGAGGGAGTGCTGCAATGTCGGAGGTGCTGTCTTTTGGATGAGACGTTAACCCGAGGCCCTGTCTGCCCTCTCAGGTGGACGTAAAAAATCCCTTAGCATTATTTCGAAGAAGAGCAGGGGAGTTCTCCCTGGTGTCCTGGCCAATATTTATCCCTCAACCAACACCTAAAAAAACCCTCAGATTATCTGGTCATTTATCACATTGCTGTTTGTGGGAGCTTGCTGTGCACAAATTGGCTGCCGCGTTTCCTACATTACAACAGTGACTATACTTCAACACAAATGCTTCATTGGCTGTAAAGCACTTTGGGATGCCCTGGGGTTGTGAAGGGCGCTATATAAATGCAAGTCTTTTCTTTCTTTTGAATGACCCCTCATGTGACACTGTTAAGTTCAATATCTGCTGCACTCTTGTTCTATGGTGGAAAGCTCCTCTCTACTATTCGCTGCTGCGGTGAAGATTGGAAATCTGCTGCCCTGTTAAATGTGCAAGCTTCTGACCTGAAGTAAAACACTCACTTTTCAGTTTGGCTATGCAGCTATGGAATGTTGCACGAGTTTATCATTAGTGACTGTTAACAAGGCTTCAGTGCGGGACTGAGGGAGCTCCACACCATCGAAGTGGTGTCCTTTGCATGAGACATTAACCCTTGTTTAAAAAAGGGTGTAAGTATAAACCCTAACCCTAACCCTAACCCAGCAACTATAGGCCAGTCAGTTTAACCTCGGTGGTGGGGAAGCTTTTAGAAACAATAATCTGGGACAAAATTAACAGTCACTTGGACAAGTGTGGATTAATAAGGGAAAGCCAGCACGGATTTGTTAAAGGCAAATCATGTTTAACTAACCTGATTGAATTTTTTGATTAGGTAACAGAGAGGGTTGATGAGGACAATGCGGTAGATGTGGTGTATATGGACTTCCAAAAGGTGTTTGATAAAGTGCCACATAATAGGCTTGTCAACAAAGCTGAAGCCCGAAGAATAGAAGAGGCAGTGGCAGCATGGGTACAAAATTGGCTAAGTGACGGGAAACAGAGAGTAGTGGTGAACAGTTGTTTTGCGGACTGGTGGAAGGTATACAGTGGTGTTCCCCAGAGGTCAGTACTAGGACCACTGCTTTTCTTGATATATGTTAATGGACTTGGGTGTACAGGGCACAATTTCAAAATTTGCAGATGACACAAAACTTGGAAGTGTAGTGAACAGTGAGGAGGATAGTGATAGACTTCAAGAGAACACAGACAGGCTGGTGGAATGGGCGGACACGTGGCAGATGAAATTTAACACAAAGAGGTGCGAAGTGATACATTTTGGTAGGAAGAATGAGGAGAGACAATATAAACTAAATGGTACAATTCTAAAGGGTGTGCAGGAACAGAAAGACCTGGGCGTATATGTGCACAGGTCGTTGAAGGTGGCAGGGCAGGTTCAGAAAGCAGTTAAAAAAGCATACAGGATCCTGGGCTTTATAAATAGAGGCATAGAGTACAAAAGCAAGGAGGTTATGATGAACCTTTATAAAACACCGGTTTGGCCACAAGTGGAGTATTGTGTCCAATTCTGGGCACTGCACTTTAGGAAAGATGTGAAGGCCTTGGAGAGGGTACAGAAAAGATTTACTAGAATGCTTCCAGGGATGAGGGACTTCAATTACGTGGATAGACTGGAGAAGCTGGGGTTGTTCTGCTTACAGCAGAGAAGGTTGAGAGAAGATTTGATAGAGGTGTACAAAATCACGAGGGGTCTAGTCAGAGTAGATAGAGAGAAACTTACCCATTAGCGGAAGGGTCGCGAACCAGAGGACACAGATTTAAGGTGATTGGCAAAAGAACCAAAGGCGACATGAGGAAAAACTTTTTTACGCAGCGAGTGGTTATGATCTGGAATGCACTGCCTGAAAGGGTGGTGGAGGCAGATTCAATCATGGCTTTCAAAAGGGAATTGAATAAGTACTGGAAAGACAAAAATTTGCAGGGCTACGGGAGAAGGGTGGGGGAGTGGGACTAACTGGATTGCTCTTGCAGATAGCCAGCAAGGACTCGACGGGCCGAATGGCGTCCTTCTGTGCTGTAACCATTCTATGATTTTATAAGGTCCCCGTCTGCCTGAAGATCCCATGGCATTATTCGAAGAAGAGCTGGGGAGTTCTCCCGGTGTCCTTGGCCAACATTCGTTACCTTAACCAACACCACCACAAACAGATTAAGTGGTCATTTATCTCACTTGTTGTTTGTGGGATCTCTCTGTGTGCAAATTGGCTGCCGCATTTACCTACATAACATCAGTGAATGCACTGCAAACATAACTCATTGACTGTGAAGCACTTTGAGACATCCAGAGGACAGGAAAGGCACTAAAAACCATGCAAGTTCCTTCTTTCTCGTGTTTCGCTGGTGTTTGTTAATCCATTTTTGGAGGGAAAGGTATATCCTTAGAACAGGTGAACAGTCTATTCGTGCTCACTACTGTCCTTGCACCCGTATTTTCACTCTTTACTTTGCTAAAATTACTGAGGTCAGCAGCAAGCACTCCCAGGGCTTGGGAAAGCATGGATTCCACACAGTAAAGCTCTCTCCATCTATGCACTGATAAAGGCATCTAAGGGGCAGATAAAAATCGGGCGGTTTCTATAACGGGCGGCTAATTCGCAACGGCAGTTTTACGTTTGAGCACCAAGTTGAAAATCTGCCCCCAAGTGTTTCCATTTCCCACTCCAGATTCTCCAAATAAAATTGTCAGTTAGTGCTTCATTATGGCCAGGTTTGTCCTGGATTTAGACTATCCCCCAAACCCATCACACATGGGAGATCTTTACAGCCATCAGCGACTGGGGAGATCTTCACCGCAACAGCCTGGGCTGGTATGAATCAAAGGCGAAAAGACAATGAAGTTAATCCAGTGCACCAATGAAGAGTCTTTTTCCAATTCAAATAAAGACATTTTAATGCCAAGTTCACAAACTGTTCATGTTGTTTCTGTTATGAACCTTTGCCCCACCTAGTGGTCCAAAGGCAAACTGCAGCAGGTTATCACTTGGTTATCGATAGTGAAATGATCAGTGGGTGTGGAAAGAAAGTGGTTATAACTTTACTCCAAGTAAACAAAAGGAGACTACTTGCAATTGCTGTTAAAACTTGGCAGGTTATTGGGATTCTTTAATCTCCCTTCCCAGAAGAGGCAGGAGGTGTTATGGTCTGTCTGATTTTAAAAATTTTCCTTTCAAGCTGTCCCCTTGCGTCTGATGTGTTTTTTTTTCTGTTAATGTTTTCCTCCCATTCCCATTTGTTAGTTATTTTGTCTGCTCTCGAGGTCCCATCTCCCCCGTCACCACTCGCCACCCACTGACTGGACGGCGTGAGCAGGAGACGCAGCCACAGGCCTCTGCCAAGGCTGCTCTGTAACCGCCCACTAGGAAGTGTGCAAGAGTGATCTGGGACAACTTTCCCTCTGGTTCTCCCTACACTCTCCCCTCCCTGCCTGTCCCCTTCCATCCCCTCCCCCCGGGGAAGCTTCCTCGCAACTGGCCCTCTGACCACAACTTTTGGCGATAGTGTAAAACGGGCAGTGTCGGATAGGCCGCCCATTACACACCTTGCCCGATTTTCCAGTGGCAGTAGGGGCAAAACTGGCCTCAGCATAGGGTTTGCCGACCCACCAGGATTGTCCTAGAGTCTCCAGGAATTAAAGATTAATCTCCTGGACACTGCTGGGAAAAATCATTGGGGCATTAAAAATATTGTGTCCTTTTTCATTTTCTTTGAACACTTTTGTTTATTAGTTATAAAAATATTGAATATGGAGGAAAAATGCTGTTTGACCGGGCGGGAGGTCATGTGATGAAACCTCCAGGAATATGTCGAATCAGAGTTGGCAACCCTACCTCAGTGCTACTTCGACTGGTGGGGTGGGGAGAGGAGGGGAAATCAGGCGGGGTTCCCATTCTGGATCGTGCTCGAGTGATCCCTACGTCTAGTGTGTAAAAGACGGGCGAGGACAAGATCAGGCTCGGCTGGGACACCTATTATGGGAAAAAAAGGACCGGTCTACATATGCATGTGCCACAAAACCATGGCATCACAAGTGTACATTCATCCAGGTAGAACACAGCCTGTAAGCCACACACATGGTGAACACTCGGGTATACTGTGCATTGAACACAGGAGAGGAGGCAGGAGGCCTATTTTTAAAAATTATTCATTCATGGGATGTGGGCGTTGCTGGCGAGGCCAGCATTTATTGCCCATCCCTAATTGCCCTTGAGAAGGTGGTGGTGAGCCGCCTTCTTGAACCGCTGCAGTCCGTGTGGTGAAGGTTCTCCCACAGTGCTGTTAGGAAGGGAGTTCCAGGATTTTGACCCAGCGACGATGAAGGAATGGCGATATATTTCCAAGTCGGGATGGTGTGTGACTTGGAGGGGAACATGCGGGTGGTATTGTTCCCATGCTGCCCTTGTCCTTCTAGGTGGTAGAGGTCGCGGGTTTGGGAGGTGCTGTCGAAGAAGCCTTGGCGAGTTGCTGCAGTGCATCCTGTGGATGGTACACACTGCAGCCACGGTGCGTCGGTGGTGAAGGGAGTGAATGTTTAGGGTGCTGGATTGGGTGCCAATCAAGCGGGCTGCTTTGTCCTGGATGGTGTCGAGCTTCTTGAGTGTTGTTGGAGCTGCACTCATCCAGGCAAGTGGAGAGTATTCCATCACACTCCCGACTTGTGCCCTGTAGGTGGTGGAAAGGCTTTGGGGAGTCAGGCGGTGAGTCACTCGCCGCAGAATACCCAGCCTCTGACCTGCTCTTGTCGCCACAGTATCTATGTGGCTGGTCCAGTTAAGTTTCTGGTCAATGGTGACCCCCAGGATGTTGATGGTGGGGGATTCGGCGATGGTAATGCTGTTGAATGTCAAGGGAAGGTAGTTAGACTCTCTCTTGTTGGAGATGGTCATTGCCTGGCACTTGTCAAGGATGCACTAGGATGATACTACTACTGGTGCTCATAGCTTCCTTAACACTTCATAGCAGGTGCACTCTTTTTATATTTATCTTTTTATCCATATAAAAGCCAGGCATTTCTCCCTGGGGATTTTTTTTTCTTATCTACAGAACTAACTGCAAGCTTCCCTTGAGTTCAGCAGATTGAGGGGTGAACTGATTGAGGTGTTTAAAATATTAAAAGGATTCGATGGGGTAGATTTGGAGAAACCGTTTCCTCTGGTGGGGAAATCAAGAAAAGGGGGACATAATCTTAAAATTAGAGCCAGACCATTCAGGAGTGAAATCAGGAAGCACTTTTTCACACAAAGGGCAATAGAAATCTAGAACTCGCTCCCCCCCAAAGGCTGTGGATGCTGGGGGTCAATTGGGGCTTTCAAGACTGAGATGAATAGATTTTTGTTGGGTAAGGGTATCAGGGGATCTGGAGCAAAGGCGGCTAAATGGAGTTGAGGTGCAGATCAGACAGGATCTAATTGAATGGCGGAGCAGGCTCAAGTGGCTGAATGGCCTCCCCCTGTTCCTATGTTACTAAACACCTTTCAATCTGCAAACTTCCCTCACCAAAGGCCAGTCAAACTCTGACCTTAGGTTGCGCTGACCTACAGCGTTGGACCTTAAAAGGGACAGGCCACTTAAACAAAGGAACACCCTAGCAGCAGAATAATCCATTGTGTGCTACATGGTATAATGCTCCTGTCATGTTAAACAGTACATCATCAGATTTACATAAACAATTTGGACTCAGGAATCAGAAGTACACTTTCAAAATTTGCGGACAACGCCAAATTGGGGGGTATAGTTAATACCGAGGAGGACTGCGACAAAATACAGGAAAACATTAATAAACATGCAGAACGGGCACGTAATTGGCAAATGAATTTCAACATTGTTAAGTGTGAGGTATTACATTTTGATAGGAAAAATAAGGGGGCCACATACTGTTTAGATAATAAGGGCACTAAATTGGGCCGTGTAGCGCCCGTTGTTTCGGCACTACACGGCCTCTCTGACGTCCAAGATGGCATCTTGGATGCGCACGCATGTTTCCAGTGTGATGTGCACCGGACGCCATCTTGGTATAGGAGTTAGCGCAGGCGCAGATAACGAACCCTGGAATCATGTAAAGTAGGGAGAAAATAGCTTCAATCAGTGTGCAACGCTGATTTAAGATCCCAGGACCTCGTGGAGCTCCGAGCAGCTCCGTCTCTAAAGTAGTTCACATTATATGGGACTCCTGCACTAGGTGCAGATTAGAGGTGGGTTTCACAATTCAAATGATGGGAGTGCAAAGGTTACAAGGTGGTAATGAGCAGCGAGAAAGAGCATGTGATCCCCGAGGGCGCGCAGCAATTCCCGGCTGTCGGGCTGTCAAGGTTGCAGAGTTGAAAGAGGGAGAGAGAAAAGTAGAGGAGAGAAATAGGAAATAGGAAAGAAACAGCAAGAGGGCACTGCATGGTGCTAACTTTCCCCGACCAGCAAGGGGAGCAAGAGCTCACCTTTACAGATGATACCAGAACTGAGAGGTTATAACTATCAGGAATGACTGAACAGGCTGGGGCTCTTGTCTCTAGAAAAGGGAAGGTTGAGGGGTGACCTAATAGAGGTCTTTAAAATTATAAAAGGGTTTGATAGGGTAGACGTAGAGAAGATGTTTCCACTTGTGGTGGCATCCAAAACTAGGGGTCATACATATAAGATAGGCACTAATAAATCCAACAGGGAATATTCAGGAGAAACTTTTACTCAGAGTGTGGTTAGAATGTGGAACTTGCTACCACATGGAATGGATGAGGCGAATTGCATAGGTGCATTTAAGGGGAAGCTAAATTAGTACGTGAGGGAGAAAGGAATAGAAGGATATGCTGATAGGGTTAGATGAAGTAGGAGGAGGCTCGCGTGGAGCATAAACACCGGCATAGACCTGTTGGGCCGAATGGCCTGTTTCTGTGCTGTAAATTCTATGTCACTCAGTGTCCTGGTCCATTCATGTGGGGCTGTATTTTCTCTCTCTGCTAATTCCAGAAAGAGAAAACACAGCCCCACATGAATGGACCAGGACACTGTTGTTTTTCACATTGCTCTGGGGATTACTGCCCCTTCAACAATAGATTCATGGACATCAGCGAACAGTGAGATAAAAAGCTGATTTTTGTTTGTTAAAATCACTACTCATAAATTCACGCAGCATTCCACCGCTGGACAATCAAATCAAAATATCAGTATTTTTCTCAAGTTCAGATTTGGAGTTCATAGTACCACAGTAGGTACAGCACAGGAGGAGGCCATTTGGTCCATCGTGCCTGTGCCAGCTCTTTGAAAGAGCTATCCAATTAGTCCCATTCCCCTGCTCTTTCCCCAGAGCCCTGTAAATTTTTTCCCTTCAAGTAATCAAGAGTTAAGTGAGTTTAATAAAGGGGAACATTTCAAAGTAACTTCTTCCAGCCAGACATTGTGCTTCCTCTTAGCCTCTTTATCATTTGTAAACAATTTTACAACACCAAGTTATAGTCCAACGATTTTATTTGAAATTTACAAGCTTTCGGAGGCTTCCTCCTTCCTCAGGTAAATGTCAGGAACACCGGACATTTACCTGAGGAAGGAGGAAGCCTCCGAAAGCTTGTAAATTTCAAATAAAATCGTTGGACTATAACTTGGTGTTGTAAAATTGTTTACAATTGTCAACCCCAGTCCATCACCGGCATTTCCACATCATGGCTACCTCTTTATCATGTTTGAGAGTTAACTTCCCATCAAAAATCTGCTCACTTTTCTCCACTGTAGTTTATTTGTTAGTGGTCTGTGAAACACTCACATTTTATGGATCCATTCTTATCCATAAGTGCACACTCCATCCCTGGATTAACGAACTTTTTAACATTTGCACTAGCTAAGTAGTTCATTAGTTGCTTGGAACACAGGAACATCGGAACATAGGAACAGGAGTAGGCAATTCAGCCCCTTGAGCCTGTTCCACCATTCAGTTAGATCATGGCTGATTTACACTGCAACATCATTTACCCACATTTGCTCCGTATCCCTTAATACCCTGGCCTAACAAAAATCTATCTATCTCAATTTTGAAATTTTCAATTCAACCCACCCTCAACAGATTTTTCAGAGAGGGGTGGGAGAGTTCCAGATTTCCATTACCCCTTGTGTGAAGAAGTGCCTCCTCACATCACCCCTGAATGTGAAGGGTCATTTTATTTTTATAGGTGCCTTGTGACTGGCTATTTTTCCTGCTTCCACTAACAAAATCACATTCTCAGGAATTGCATATATCAAATCTGGGCATCACACAATTCCATTAGTGAGTCATCAATTATGAAGAAAAATAGACATTTACTTCTCCATTATCTCATCCCTACCTCCTCCAACCCTTTCTGTGTTCTCCAGTTCTCTAACTCTGCCCTTCTGCCCTGTGCTCGCTGACCTACGTTGGCTCCTGGTCTGGGAACGCCTCGATTTTAAAATGCTCATCTTTGTTTTCAAATCCCTCCATGGCCTCACCCCCTCCCTATCTCTGTAATCTCATCCAGCTCTACAACCCTCCGAGATCTCTGCCCTCCTCCAATTCTTGCCTCTTGCGCATCCCCGATTTTAATCGCTCCACCATTGGCGGCCGTGCCTTCAGCTGCCTAGGCCCTAAGCTCTGGAATTCCCTCCCTAAACCTCTCCGCCTCCCTACCTCTCTCTCCTCCTTTAAGACGCTCCTTAAAACCTACCTTTTTGACCAAGCTTTTGGTCACCTGTCCTAATATCTCCTTATGTGGCTCAGTGTCAAATTTTGTTTGAAAATCGTTCCTGTGAAGCTCATTGGGACGTTTTACTACGTTAAAGGCACTATATAAATGCAAGTTGTTGTTGTTCTGTGCCCCTCCCTCTTTTTCCCCCTACTTTTGGTGCCTGGGCCATCAGTTGTCTCGGCCCTGCTCTCCCGAAGCCCTCCCTAAATGCCTTCCCCTCTCTGCTTCTCTCTCCACCTTTAAAAGCCTCATGAGAACCCTTCTCTTCAACAAAACCTTCAGTCAGCTCTTAACTCTCTAAGGCTCAGTGGTCTCCATTCCTTCCCCCCCCCCCCACCACCCCCTGTGAAATGCCTTTGGATGCTTTGCCTACGTTAAAGATACAAGGTTTGGTTGTTATTGTAGTTTCAAACAGAGGAAAGAAAATGATCAGAGACATAATGTGATTTTTTTACATGGTAATAAACTTCGGGCATTTATAAGTAATTAACAGTTTATTTCTGACTTGTAAATGTGAACGAAGGCATGACAAAACACAGTGTTGGTCCATCTATATCCCATTGATTGTATTAACCACACCAGCCTTCTTATGAACAAGGTGGGAGGGGCTGTTTCACTATTGCTTAATCAGTCTCCCTGCAGCACTGTGAACTCCAGGTTAACACCCATCGTGGAATCTAACCTATCTTGGCTGTAATTGCTGCACATTTGTGCCATCCGCAGTCCGTTGAATGTGGGTGTAATGCATTATTGCATCGGCTAAACTAATTGCTGAGGAACTAATATAAGCCAATTATGTTTTAGGGATCAAATACTTATATACACCACATCCACTGCGAGGCACAATTGAGGCAGAGCACAGTGGTGCTCGTAGAGACAGATGGGATGTGTGCAAGCAGCACTACCCACGATTAGGGATATAGTCTTAGCTCAAAGTCGACGGCTTCATAAAACAGTCCAGAATCTTCTGCAGAGCACAGGTGCAATCAGGTGCTTAAAGTGCAGAGTCAGTGTTGACGACGCTGAAAATGTGTTTCAAAGGAGGAGAGAGAGGCGGCAAGGTTTAGGGAGGGAATTCCTATGACCTGGAGCGGTCATTTGCAGAGGAATTTTCCAGATTTTTTCCATAATTGGCCTGGGTTTTTAATCTGGTTTCCTGCCTCTCCCTGGAGATTTCACAACTTCCGAGTGGGTTGGGAACGCCTCGATTTTAAAATCTTCATCCTTGTGTTCAAATCCCTCCACGGCCTCGCCCCCTCCCTATCTCTGTAACCTCCTCCAGCCCTAAAACCCTCCAAGATCTCTGCGCTCCTCCAATTCTGGCCTCTTGCGCATCCCCGATTTTAATCGCCCCACTAATGGCGGCTGTGCCTTCAGCTGCCTAGGCCCTAAGCTCTGAAATTCCCTCCCTAAACCTCTCCGCCTCTCTCTCCTCCTTTAAGACGCTCCTTAAAACCTACCTCTTTGACCAAGCTTTTGGTCACCTGTCCTAATACTTCCTTATGTGGCTCGGTGTCAAATTTTGTTTGATAACGTTCCCGTGAAGCGCCTTGAGACGTTTTACTACATTAAAGGCGCTATATAAATGCAAGTCGTTGTTGTTGTTGGGCAGTGTCTGTATTATGACACATAAGGCATCGCAATTAGATGGGACCAGTGGGTCTTTTCCTGTCCGTATGTTCCTGGGGCTGTTGTCCATTGTAGAGTTCTGGCCCTGCCATATCCTTGGCCTGAGGAAAGCATGTAGGCCTTAGTCAGGGAGGAACCTGGAAACCAGCAGCTCCCGTAAGCAAGTGATGTGCTCATACTGGGCGGGGGAGTAGGAACACATTCATTAAAGAACCAGCACAAATCCTAAATAAATCACAGCTACAGTTATCCTCCCAGTGAAAATCTCCACCCCGTTGGCAGTTTATTCCTCCATGTGGAGGGTTGCCATGTGGAGGATTATCCTGGAGTCTCCAGGAATTAACGGTTAATCTCCAGGAGACTGCTACAAGCAATCCGGGAGAAAAATCATAGGGACATTAAAAAAAATTGTGAGAGATTTTTTTCATTTTCTTTGAACATTTATTAGTTATAAAAATATTGGAGACCGGGATAAAAGGCTGCTCGTCAAACATCATCCAATCGGGTAATTAAGAGCTTGTTTGTTTTCCAATTGGCACAGGTGCGTTGCAAGGAGGGACATGTCGGGCGACCAAACGGTGCAGGGAAACTGAATCAGCAGATGAAGTCAGTCGGTGACCTGGGGTGTTGCAGTGATCTTGTCCTTTGAACTGTGTGGTTGACTTGCAAAGCTGCATTAAAGCTCTCCCTTCCAGCTAATGATGATCTCTTCAACACTCAATGGTCAAAACAATGAATAGAAAGTGATAGAGAGAGGCAGTGAACTGAGTTAGAGTTTACGATAATTATATTAGCTGATGGATCTTTAAAAGGCGTACTGATGGAGACGCTCCCTCTTGGAGAATGCAAATGTCCCTTTAATGTTCTACTTGAATTTCCCTATAATTTGTAGGGCTGGAATTTATATTCTGCCGAATGTCGCCTTGTTCCTTTGATGGTACATGTGCTTTGCCTGTGTCAGTTATTTGGCAGTAGAATAAATGTTCCGTATGACCAGAGCTACTTGGGCCGTGACCTCCAGTAACCCTACTGAACACCCAGCAGTCAGGGAATGAGAACAATTCAGGATGTAGGATCCTGGACTATGTAATTGCTGGGAAATGTATGGCGAATGAGCCTGAGCTGAAACTCAGGTGAAGGGTCCCCTACCGCAGAAGGACGATGACAGATAGGTGTCCAGCTTTCTGTGTTACTCGGTGTAGCAGCTCAGACCTGTCATATCTCACATATTTGCTGCTGCACTCCCTGTGATTGTGGGACAAAAGGGGTCAATCGTCTCTGTGTGTCTCACTGTAAAATAGAAAACGACTCTGCCTCATTGTCACCTGAACTTCACAATTAGATCTCAGCCTGTAACTCACTGGGTATCTGTTATTCTATATATAAAACACCCGAACCCCTTGATTAGATTCCAGCCTGTAACTCAGTCGCATTGTGCCCAGTTTTTATATGGGTGTCCCATTGTGCCCAGTTTTTATATGGGTGTCCCATTGTGCCCAGTTATTATATGGGTGTCCCATTGTGCCCAGTTTTTATATGGGTGTCCCATTGTGCCCAGTTTTTATATGGGTGTCCCATTGTGCCCAGTTTTTATATGGGTGTCCCATTGTGCCCAGTTATTATATGGGTGTCCCATTGTGCCCAGTTATTATATGAGTGTCCCATTGTGCCCAGTTATTATATGGGTGTCCCATTGTGCCCAGTTTTTATATGAGTGTCCCATTGTGCCCAGTTTTTATATGGGTGTCCCATTGTGCCCAGTTTTTATATGGGTGTCCCATTGTGCCCAGTTTTTATATGAGTGTCCCATTGTGCCCAGTTTTTATATGGGTGTCCCATTGTGCCCAGTTTTTATATGGGTGTCCCATTGTGCCCAGTTTTTATATGAGTGTCCCATTGTGCCCAGTTTTTATATGGGTGTCCCATTGTGCCCAGTTTTTATATGGGTGTCCCATTGTGCCCAGTTTTTATATGAGTGTCCCATTGTGCCCAGTTTTTATATGAGTGTCCCATTGTGCCCAGTTTTTATATGAGTGTCCCATTGTGCCCAGTTTTTATATGGGTGTCCCATTGTGCCCAGTTATTATATGAGTGTCCCATTGTGCCCAGTTTTTATATGAGTGTCCCATTGTGCCCAGTTTTTATATGGAGTCCCATTGTGCCCAGTTTTTATATGGGTGTCCCATTGTGCCCAGTTATTATATGAGTGTCCCATTGTGCCCAGTTTTTATATGGAGTCCCATTGTGCCCAGTTTTTATATGGGTGTCCCATTGTGCCCAGTTTTTATATGAGTGTCCCATTGTGCCCAGTTTTTATATGGGTGTCCCATTGTGCCCAGTTTTTATATGGAGTCCCATTGTGCCCAGTTTTTATGGGCACGGCTCATGTTGTGGGTGGAGCCTTGTCTCATCCCATAAGGTTCGGTTCCTAACATTTTACAATGGGATTTCCAACTTTTAACCGAGCTCCACGTGCTGCTATCAACCTGTTCGCAACTTCAGCGTCCTATTTGACCACGAGCTGAGCTTCCAACCCTACCCCGGCTCCATCGTTAGGTATCAGCCGTGGCTCAGTGGCAGTGCTCTCACCGCTGAGTCAGAAGGTCGTGGGTTCAAACCCCACTCCAGAGATTTGAGCACATAATCTAGGCTGACACTCCAGTGCTGTACTGAGGGAGTGCTGCACTGGTGGAGGTGCCGTCTTTCGGATGAGACTTTAATCCCGTCTGCCCTCTTGGGTGGATGTAAAAGATCCCATAAATCATCTGAACCCCTTGATTAGGTTATTAGAACTGTTCTGTAATTTCCTTTAGATATCTGTTAATAATAAGGTTTGCTGGTATTTAATTACCCCACTGTTGTAGGGAGAGTTTTAAAGCCCTGCTCAAGTGGCTAGGACAAATAATCCTTTTTTTACTGTGAGCTCACCTCCATCCGGCTCAGTAACGGTTGTGAGACCCCTCCAGTTGCTGCTATACTCATCCTGCTGATCCAGCGTAGATATCATTGCTATACCTCTTGAGTATCACTGTTATACTTTGGTGGTGCACTGCTGAGGGTCGTATTGAGGTCAGATACCAAGGAGTTCTGGATGTGTATAACTCGATATGTGCTCAGACCTTCCCCCGGGGAGGGTTGTTTTAATGTTAGGAGAGTGCAGCTGGGAGTTTAGGCTTCTCTCCTAACATTAAACATCTTGAAGAGTTTATAAAGCGCCCAGGAGCAGACACCCTGGACACTTTCAAAATGCGGCTTTACCCTGGACTGGAGTTATACTGCACAGTGCAAACTCGGGCTGCCTTCTAGAGGAAGTCTCATTTTGCTTGACATTAGTGTGCTCGGGAGTCAGATTAGGACCCGATTCCAGAGTCAAACTATCACTTTAACATTGATGCCCGCCTGAAACCACCTCTCATTAATGTGAAAACGGCAGTAATGACTCACACTGAGTGAGGAATAATAACCCAGCGGGGAACATGTTTACATTTTCATTTTATTTAATCCTGATTCCAGATTTTGACAAAACAGACTTATGCTCTCCATCGGCCGTCATCCTCATTTCCATTGTGGCATCAGTGATGTAGAATTGTGGTGAGTATCTGGAACGTGTCGCTGCATTCGTGACATAAACTCACTAACAGGTGCTGCTGCACCCAGTGTGTGGACCAATGTCCACCGTCACCAACTTGGAGGATGTGAGTTTAACCTTTACGATTCCTCCACGTGCTGAGCTCCCAACTTCAGCCACTGAGCAGGCAGAGAGGACGGGAGAACCAGTCATTCATGAGGCACTC
This sequence comes from Heptranchias perlo, assembly GCF_035084215.1. Taxonomy (NCBI): domain Eukaryota; kingdom Metazoa; phylum Chordata; class Chondrichthyes; order Hexanchiformes; family Hexanchidae; genus Heptranchias; species Heptranchias perlo. The sequence continues at coordinate 5,296,729 of NC_090347.1, read as the reverse complement.
TCGTACATCTCCGAACAACCAGATTAAAAAAGTAGCATTAAATTTGGCATCAGCTTAGGCCAGGGAGCAAGTCACCTCGCTGCCTTCGGGGTCAGGGTCTGGTATCTGGTGCAGGGGCAGATAAAGAGGGCGGAAAAGAAGCCACCTTATACCTGAGACAGAGGGTGGGGTTTTATGAATGGGAGGGAAATAATAAATGAAATGATAAATAAGTAATAATACTAAATAGAGAAACTATAGAAGCTGCGATTGTTCTCCTTAAAGCAGAGACGATTAAGGGAGATTTAATAGAGGAGTTCAAAATCATGAAGGGTTTTGATAGAGTAAATAATGAGAAACTGTTTCCACTGGCTGGTGGGTCAGTAACTAGAGTATGCAGATTTAAGGTAATTGGCAAAAGAACCAGAGGCGAGATTGTTGGACATGTTGGAGAGTTAAGGGTTAATAATCAAACTAACCTGTATAACTACAACTAGTCATGGAGCAACAGGCTTTCTAAGGTAAACAAGAAACCAGTGGGTTTCGAGGAGAAGGAAGGATGGATTATATGGTTTGCTTCAGATATCTGATCACAATCTACAAGTGATGCCTGTGCAAAGAGATAGTAACTGGGACTACATGGACCATGAGTGATTAATGAATAACTTTAGTGACTAGTGTAATAAACATAAGCAGAGGGAACAATTTACCATGGTGCAGTGTGGGTGTTTAGGTAAATAAGCTGTCAATAAACTGTTCATGAAAGAGTCTGAGAATAGATAGATCAGGAAGTCTTGTTTATGGAATGTAGCTTTGAAGTAAGCAACTAAGACTGTTTACATAAATAAGCTGTTCTTGAAATAATCCAAGAACAGATAAATCATGAGGTCTTTTCTGTGAAATGTACCTTTGAAGTAGGCAAACTGAGGAGTATAAGGGTGGGTTTTTCCAGAGTTGTTGGGAGAGCTCGAAAGAGAGAAACCCAAAGCTACTCCTGTGTACGGTATGGACTGATCGCCTGCACTGTATATGACTGAAGTCTGTTCCATATACTCCACGATCAAGTGTCTTGTACTTACTCGAAGCATGTCATTGTTGACCTTGGAAGGAGGTCAACAGAAATAAGGAGATTTTTTTTAAATCTGGAATGCGCTGCCTGAAAGGGTAGTGGAAGCAGATTCAGTAATAATTTTCAAAAGGGAATTGGATAAATACTTGAAGGGGGAAAATTTGCAGAGCTATGGGAAAAGAGCAGAGGAGTGGGACTAATTAGATAGCTCTTTCAAAGAGCCGGCACAGGCATGATGGGCCAAATGGCCTCCATCTGTGCTGTATCACTCTATGATTCTATAAAGCTGTGCAGAAAGGCTAGGGCCAACCGCTGCTACACCAGAACCTCACTGTCCTACCACGTCAAGGTTTCAGCAGCTCTTGCAATACATGCCTCTCAACCAGCTGCTTGGACCAATTATGTTGTGTTTTGATGCAGAAGATTAAGGGGAAATTTAGCTGTTCCCTCACTGGGCTGTGACCATAACTTTCCAGGACTTTGGGACAGCCGCAGGATAAGCGTCAGTTTACAGGTTGCATAAACTTGGTTTGTATTCCCTTGAATTTAGAAGGTTGAGGATATAATCGAGGTATTTAAAATGATAAAAGGATTCGATATGATAGATTCTGGTGGGGGAATCCAGAACAGGGAGACATAATCTTAAAACTAAAGCTACGCCATTTAGGAGTGAAATCAGGAAGCACTGTTTCACACAAAGGGTAGTGGAAATCTGGAACTTGCTCCCCCAAAAGGCTGTGGTTGCTGGGAGTCAATGGAAATTTTCAAGACTGAGATTGACAGATTTTTGTTCGGTAAGTGTATCAAAGGATATGGAGCAAAGGTGGGTTAATGGCGTTGAGGTACAGATCAGCCATGATCTAATTGAAAGGTGGAACAGGCTGGAGGGGCTGAATAGCCAACTCCTCTTCTTATGTCAGTACAATAGACAGCTGTTGAGTGATTCACTCTGTTATTCTGTTTGTATGTTTATCTCAGTCCTAGTGAATGTTTATCCACAGTGCACTATGGCTGATGGGATGGGGCAGTTCCTGGGTGCTCCAAAGCTCATTGCCACAGATTCACATCCATAATTCTCCAACAGTGGTATGAACATAAGAGCATAAGAAATAGGAGCAGGAGTAGGCCATTCGGCCCCTCGAGCCTGGTCACCCCCAAGTGGGGCCCCCATCGTGAACATTACATTGGTAGACACTCAGCGACAGACGCTGTCTGTTCTCCTGGATGGGAAAGAGAAGGGGAGAAAATATAAAGTAACTTGTCAATTTAACAAAATCATGGATCCTGTTTGTACACCAGCTTATTACCTTCTACCGGTGAAATATCTCATACTAAAGATAAAGCAACTGTTTTGCTATCCTATTGTTGTAAACTTATAAGCACAATACTTCATTTCTTTAGATATAGAACATGGCCATCATTTGATGTTTGGTGAACATTTTCCTATTTTCTATAAGCAGCTACCATGGTCTTTCATGTCCCCTATTAAAAAACCATGGAGTTTATGTTCTTTCCGAATAAGTAACCTCAACCATGGGTTCACTGTTATTTTATTTTGTAAGCTTAACATAAGCTTCAGTTTTCAATTACTTTTTAACAGGCAACTATGCTGTTTTTAATTTTTAAAAAAGAAATAAAATCTTCAGATTGAACTACTGAAGTATCCACAGGGGTGATGGAGAAATCCAGCCTGTAATACTGCACTTTTCACCAACATGGGAAGAATGTTACTTCGCCTTCATGCTAAACTGCTAAACACTTTGAAACAATGGCATCATTGCAGGCAGGCTGCCAGCCTGTGTTTGATTGTAATATTTCCTCATAGAGTTTGGGTGTACAAACAAAAGAGATAGTGTTTTTTTTGCATATGGGTTAAAATGAGAGATTTGGGTAATAACTCTGTGAGCAACTCTGTGAATTAATACCTGTACCTCCAACAGGCCAAAGTGCGGATAAAGCAGTTAATGAGATGCCGATTGACATCTTACAAAAAAACCTGGATGGATATTTAGGAACAAGACTTGAGAATTATACAGCTAGAGATAATTAAATGTTGCATGGAAAACGATGGTTCCTTGGCGATGAATGTCATGTCAAAGTAGAGAACTGGTGAGGAATAAAGTACCTCACTCTGACAGATTAAACACAGTCCTCAACTCCTTTCCCTATGTTCCGCAACAGATAAAAAAAAACCTTGAGGAACTCTTTACCTCCTGCAGTTTCCCCTTCCTCCTACAACTTACAAGCTTTCAAAACCCACGCTTAGTAACTAATTACCACTTCCTGATGTAACTCATCTTCTCTCCTACTGTTTGCTACTTTGCCCTGCACTGTGGGCCTAGGCCCTTCACCCTTGTTTTTCAATAACGCCTACAGCAGACTTGGTTACTTCACACAAATCGATAGGCTAGACAAAGACAGCTTTCCCAAATCAAATACATTAAAAGTAATACATGTTTGTTGGTTGTAGTTGGCTGGAATAATGATTTGTCATAGAATGGTTACAGTATGGAGGCCATTCTGCCCATTGAGCTCTTTTAAGAGCAATCCAGTTAGTCCTATTCCCCCGCACTTTCCCTGTAGCCCTACAAATTTTTTCCCGTCAAGTATTTATCCAATTCCTTTTTGAAAGCCACAACTGAATCTGCTTCCACCATCCTTTCAGGGTCCAGTCATTTCTATACTTAATTGACTGTAGTTGTAGGGAATACATGTAAATTAACCACAATCTGACTGCATCTGGAATCATTTTGCCCCTTATGATACTAATCAAATGGTGCAATTTACTTCTTCCAGAGTTTGGGCTCTTATTCTGCATCTATAGCCAGTAATCTGCGGTTTACCCACTCACACTTCATGACTGAACATTCAACATTTACAGTGACTTTCAGATGACTGAGAGAAACAAAAGTCGGTATGTAAAACAAAACACTGCAGATGCTGGAAATCTGAAATAAAAACAGAAAATGCTGGAAATACTCAGCAAGTCAGGCAGCGTCTGTGGAGAAAGGAAGAGTTAATGTTTCAGGTCGAAAAAATGGAAGCGGTGGTTATGGTCTGAAGTTATTGAAATCAATGTTGAGAAGGTTATAAAGTGCCTCATCGAAAGAAGAGGTGCTGTTCCTCGAGCTTCATCGGCACAGAGTAGGAGGTCGAGGACTGAGAGATCAAAGAGGGAGTGCGAATTAAAATGGCAAGCGACCGGCAGGTGAAGTATCTCCATGAATGCATTTAAAAGATTCAGAATCTGTGTTATCAGGAGACGGTTTTTCCGGGCAATGGCGGTTGCAGGAAATTAGCGACAACTCGTCTGGGCCTGAAATCACCGCGAAAATAAATCATCCATCCTCCTATCGATGACTGGACTGGATGGTCAGATTGATTGGTCTTGTCTGAGACGGGGCGGCAGGGCGCGCGCCCCCCCCACTGTGTGTGTGTGTGTGTGTGTGTACGCGCGCGCATGCGCTCAGCAATCCCCAGGCGCGCCGTTGTTAACAGGCTGTGGCGCGAGCGCTGGGCGGCCGTTGGTGCGAGGCTGGAGAGTCGGCTCGAGCGCCGGGCAGAGGGGGAGCGCCATTCAGCGGCTGCCATGAAAGTGCTGGGGTAAAGGTGAGCGTCGGTCGCCCGCCCGCCCGCCCGCCCACGTCCTTCGCTTTGAGGAGCGGCTAACACTTAATCTTCCCCGCTTCCCACCATCTCCCCTCAGTCGTGTCGTCCCTGCCGCTCCGCCTCCCTCTCCTGTCGTCGTGTTCTTCCCCCCCCCCCCCCCCCCAACTTACGGTGGTGGCCGGGCATTGGGGTGGGTGAAGGAGCGGGGTAGATCCCACAGTGATAGCCGGTCTCTAGGCCGATACCAACACTTACCCGCAGTGACTGAGGGGAGGAGTTTCGGCATATCATTCAACTGCTTTCTGCCGGGGCTGTAACCGGTTGCGCGGCCTCTGCTCTTCTGCCCCGTGGGTTACTGAGTGCCCGCCCCCTCGCCCACCCCCCCCCCCCCCCCGGGGGTTACTGAGTGTCCGCCCCCTCGGCCCCCCCCCCCGGGGGTTACTGAGTGTCCGCCCCCTCGGCCCCCCCCCCCGGGGGTTACTGAGTGTCCGCCCCCTCGGCCCCCCCCCCCGGGGGTTACTGAGTGTCCGCCCCCTCGGCCCCCCCCCCCGGGGGTTACTAAGTGTCCGCCCCCTCGGCCCCCCCCCCCGGGGGTTACTGAGTGTCCGCCCCCTCGGCCCCCCCCCCCCGGGGGTTACTGAGTGTCCGCCCCCTCGGCCCCCCCCCCCGGGGGTTACTGAGTGTCCGCCCCCTCGGCCCCCCCCCCCCGGGGGTTACTGAGTGTCCGCCCCCTCGGCCCCCCCCCCCGGGGGTTACTGAGTGTCCGCCCCCTCGGCCCCCCCCCCCGGGGGTTACTGAGTGTCCGCCCCCTCGGCCCCCCCCCCGGGGGTTACTGAGTGTCCGCCCCCTCGGCCCCCCCCCCGGGGGTTACTGAGTGTCCGCCCCCTCGGCCCCCCCCCCCGGGGGTTACTGAATGTCCGCCCCCTCGGCCCCCCCCCCCCCCGGGGGTTACTGAGTGTCCGCCCCCTCGGCCCCCCCCCCCCGGGGGTTACTGAGTGTCCGCCCCCTCGGCCCCCCCCCCCCGGGGGTTACTGAGTGTCCGCCCCCTCGGCCCCCCCCCCGGGGGTTACTGAGTGTCCGCCCCCTCGGCCCCCCCCCCCGGGGGTTACTGAGTGTCCGCCCCCTCGGCCCCCCCCCCCGGGGGTTACTGAGTGTCCGCCCCCTCGGCCCCCCCCCCCCCGGGGGTTACTGAGTGTCCGCCCCCTCGGCCCCCCCCCCCGGGGGTTACTGAGTGTCCGCCCCCTCGGCCCCCCCCCCCGGGGGTTACTGAGTGTCCGCCCCCTCGCCCCCCCCCCCCGGGGGTTACTGAGTGTCCGCCCCCTCGGCCCCCCCCCCGGGGGTTACTGAGTGTCCGCCCCCTCGGCCCCCCCCCCGGGGGTTACTGAGTGTCCGCCCCCTCGGCCCCCCCCCCGGGGGTTACTGAGTGTCCGCCCCCTCGGCCCCCCCCCCCCCCGGGGGTTACTGAGTGTCCGCCCCCTCGGCCCCCCCCCCCGGGGGTTACTGAGTGTCCGCCCCCTCGGCCCCCCCCCCCGGGGGGTTACTGGGTGTCCTTGACCCCCGGGGGTTACTGGGTGTCCTTGACCCCCGGGGGTTACTGGGTGTCCTTGACCCCCGGGGGTTACTGGGTGTCCTTGACCCCCGGGGGTTACTGGGTGTCCTTGACCCCCGGGTTTACTGGGTGTCCTTGACCCCCCGGGTTTACTGGGTGTCCTTGACCCCCCCCCCCGGGTTTACTGGGTGTCCTTGACCCCCCCCCGGGTTTACTGGGTGTCCTTGACCCCCCCCCCGGGTTTACTGGGTGTCCTTGACCCCCCCCCCCCCCGGGTTTACTGGGTGTCCTTGACCCCCCCCCCCGGGTTTACTGGGTGTCCTTGACCCCCCCCCCCCCGGGTTTACTGGGTGTCCTTGACCCCCCCCCCGGGTTTACTGGGTGTCCTTGACCCCCCCCCCGGGTTTACTGGGTGTCCTTGACCCCCCCCCCCTCCCCGGGTTTACTGGGTGTCCTTGACCCCCCCCCCCCTCCCCGGGTTTACTGGGTGTCCTTGACCCCCCCCCCCCTCCCCGGGGTTACTGGGTGTCCTTGACCCCCCCCCCCTCCCCGGGGTTACTGGGTGTCCTTGACCCCCCCCCCCCCCCCGGTGCTACTAGGTGTTCCGTCCCCCGTCCGTTCCCCCGGATTGCTGGGTATCCGTCCCCCGCATCCCGGGTTACAGGTCGCCCGTTCCTTCTCTCCCCCCCCCCCCCCCCCCGGGTTTCTGGGTGTCCGTCCCGTCCCCCCCGGCTACAGGGTGACAACGCCCCCTTGTTAACTGCACCTCACCCGCCATAGATTTCTGACGTACAGAAATGACCAGGAGACACTTTGTGCTCCTTGCTTTTAGGGGCGATTGACAGTTCCCTCCCACTCCCGGGGACTGTCTTGGGTTTGTGAACCGTTCTTCATTCCGTACCTCGGTTTAACCCACAACCAGAGGACGACTTGCACCCGTGCAGTAAAGGCTAATGCAGACCGAATAATGATTTCGTAGGTTCTGTGAATGTTTTTTCCTCCTTGTTTTTGCCCACTGGCGTCATCGCTAACGCTACGCCATGGGGGGGGGGGGGGGGGGGCGGGGGTGGTGGTGCGTGGAGAAGGTTGTGAAGTGAAGGCTGTGCCCAGGTTTTATGAACTGGAAAATGACCGGTACACGTTTCTTATTGGAAACGTCGTTTTACTCTGCATACAGGAGGGATTCTCTTTCCCCAATGCTCCGCGTATGTCACCTCTACATAATTATATGTAATAGTTCAAAACCAAATTCATAATGTAGCTCAGTCAATTGGGAGCTGGTAACCTCTTGGTTTTCTTATGTATCTTAACATATTTAGGAGTCAAAAATTATTGTAATTTTTAAGTTTGTGGGAAAAATAGCAAAATACATTGTGCATTGGTTTAGAAGTACTTTGGTTCAGGTTTTGGCCCATCTTTACAAAAGCAGAAATTCATACAGTTGTTTAAACATCAGTGATGGGTATAAAACAGCATCTGTCCTGATATGGTGCAATGGGGCATTTTGGACTATGGAGCTTGTTCAGTGTGCTTTTGAATGTAGCTTCACTTGGTAAATACTATACTATTTGCTGTTCCCAGTAATCCACTAAATTACTGTTGGGTGTGAGTAATAAAGACTGTAATCAAGGTGTTCAGTTGACATAATTAGTCAGTAGAGATGTAAGCATTTTTGGATAATATTGAGCTCTGTGATGTCATTTCAACTTCACCATTAAATTCTGGGTCAAAAGCAAAATACTGCAGATGCTGGAAATCTGAAATACAAACAGAAAATACTAGAAATACTCAGCAAGTTAGGTAGCATCTGCGGAGAAAGAAACATTTCAGGTTGATGACCTTTTGTTGGAACTGGAGGAAGTTTACGATTTAACCATTTTTAAGCCAGGCAAAGTTTGGGGGGGGGGGGGGTGGGGGGGGGTGGGGGGGGGGGGGAGGAAAGAACGAAAGGGAAGGTCTGTGATAGGGTGGAGGGCAGGAGTGATCAAATGACAAAAGGGATGATTGTGCAAGGCAAGGAGGGTGGTAATGGTACAAGTAAAGAAACAAAAGATGGGTCTAGAGAAGCTGTAAATGAAACAGCAGAACCATTACCAGCATCTCCTGTCTAGAAAAAATGGGAGCAGTGGTTATGATCTGAAGTTATTGAAATCAATGTTGAGCCCAGAAGTTTGTAAAGGGCCTCATTGAAAGAAGAGGTGCTGTTCCTCGAGCTTCATTGGAACAGTGTAGAAGGCCAAGTGTCAGAGTGGGATGGAGAATTAAAATGGCAAGCGACCGGAAGGTCAGGGTCACGCTTGCGGACTGAGCAGAGGTGTTCAGCAAAGCGGCCACCCAATCTGCGTTTGTTCTCCCCAATGTAGAGGAGACCGCACGTGAGCGGCGAATACAGTATACTAAATTGAAAGAAGTACAAATAAATCGCTGTTTCATCTGGAAGGAGTATTTGGGGAAGGGGTGAGCGCAGAGGAGCGGGAAATGGGATGGACACAGTCAAGGGCCCTGTCAACCACTCGGGTCCCCTCTCTCATCTTTTTTTTCCCAGTACATTGAAGACTGTATCAGTGCCATTTCCTGCTCTCGCCCCAAACTGGAAAATTTCAACAACTTTGCTTCCAATTTCCACTCTGTCCTCGCCATCACATGGTCCATCTCCGACTCTTCCCTGCCCTTCCACGACTTCTCTATCTCCATTTCTGGGGATAGGTTGTCAACCAATATTTACTATAAGCCCACCAACTCCCACAGCTACCTTGATTACACTTTCTTCCACCCTGCTTCCTATAAGGACTATATTCTCTTCTCCCAGTTTCTGTCTCTATCGTGTCTGTTCCGACGATGCCACCTTCCACACCTGAGCTTCCGATATGTCTTCCTTTTTTCCTCAACCAAGGATTCTCCTCCTCTGTAGTTGACGGCCCGTGACTGTGTCCGTCCCATATCCCGCTCTTCTGCCGTCACCCCTACCCCTCCCTCCCAGAACCACAATAGAGTCCCTGTTGTACTCACCGTCCACCTCACCAGCCTCCACATTCAACATATTATCCTCCGCCATTTCCACCACCTCCAATGCGAAGCTATCTTCTTCCCCTCCCCTTTCAGCATTCCGAAGGGACCGTTCCCTCCGCGACGCCCTGGTCCACTCTTGCATCACTCCCAACACCTGCTGTCTTTTCCGTGCGAGCGCAGGAGTTGCAACACCTGCCCTTTCACCTCCTCCCTTCTCAGGGCCCCAACCACTCCTTCCAGGTGAAACAGCGATTTGCTTATACTTTTCAATTTAGTATACCGTGCTCGCTACTCATGATGCGGCCTTCTCTACAGTGGGGAGACCAAACACAGATTGGGTGATGTTCCAATGAAACAACGGAAGATCGAGGAATAGCACCTCATCTTTTGATTAGGCACTTTACAACCTTCTGGATTTAACATTGATTGAAATAACTTCCGATCATAACTACTGCTTCCATTTTTTTTGGACAGCAGCTGCTGGTAATGGTTCTGCTGTTGCCATTTACAGCTCCTCTAGACCCATCTTTTGTTTCTTGTCACATTACCACCTTCCTTGCCTTGCACCATCATCCCTTTTGTCATACAATCACTCCTGCCCTCCACCCTATCTCAGACCTTCCTTCCCTTTTGTTCTTTCCTCTCTTTCCTCTCTTTCCTCCCCCCCCCCCCCCCCCCTCCCGCCCCTCCCCTTTGCCTGGCTCTGTACTTGCTTAAAAACTGTTAAATCTTCAGCTGCTTCCAGTTCTGATGAAAGGTCATCGACCCGAAACGTTATCCCTTTTTTTCTCCACAGATGCTGCCTGACTTGCTGAGTATTTCCAGCATTTTCGATTAAATTATGGGTTTTCACCAAATTCCTGACTTTTAAATACACCCCACGTGCATATGCAGCTATCTCTGTAAAACAAAGCTGTTGTCACTTTTTTTTAAAAAAAACAATAAAGTTGCATTGAAGGTCTGAGAGGCCATGGTGTTAGTACAGGAGAGTTCTTATGCAGGCTAGTCGAATCAGAATGTTTTAGCACAGGAGCGTTGGTCCACTATGTCTGTGCTAGCTCCATATCCACTCTAATGCAGTTTCCCTCTCTTCAAATCCTTTTCTTAACAGTTTACCCAGTTCCCCTTTCAATTGATTGAATGTGATTGACTTGGCTTAAATAATCACATTGTGGGTAATGCATTCATATTCCAATAACCCTTATACCTATCAAGGGATATGGGGGATCAGGCGGGAAAGTGGAGTTGAGGTTGAGGATCAGCCATGATTGTATTGAATGGTAGAGCAGGCTCGAGGGGCCGTATGGCTTACTCCTGCTCCTATTTATGTTCTTATGTTCTATGAGATATAACTGTTATGGTATAAAAATATTGCAATTTCATCCCAATTACATCTCTAGTAAATCCACAGAAATATACTTCATCAATGTTTTCTGTTTATACCCTTTATGTGAGTAGTGGATTCATGTTAGACATCTGGACTTGATCTTCAGGGGGTGCCCAGCCATGCATTGTCTATAATGATTGCTTGGAGAAATTAGGGTGAAATAATATTTTCACTAATGGCCATCACAAATAATTTGCTTTCTTGGATTGCAGAAACCTCCCTGTTTACTTGAAAATGTGCAAGTGAAATAAACATTGGTGGCGAGCATTGTGATACAAATATCTTGACTTAAAACTGACTCTAAGCCATTGATGACTTTGTCACTTTAATTTTGTGGTCAGCCTAATATCACACTGCTGGTCATGACGTATTCTCTCTCCCCATGTGTTCTGTTTCTTCGTAGGATTAAATTTGTGCCAGAGGAATTGGTAGTACATTGGATGTCTTTGCTTGGTTGTATTCACACAAGAGGATTAGTAAACGTCATTATTATCTGATAAATCTGCGGTTTCCAAGGAATTCTAGAGTTTATATTGCAAAAGTACTTACATTTTTTTCAGTACTTGACCATTGCTTATTATTTTTGATAAATCAAGGCTGATGGCGTCAGTTCAATTTCTCAAACTTGTACGTATTGGAGTTTTGAAGTGTATTTTTATTTGTAGTAATGCCAAACTTTCCAAATGAAATGTAGTAATTTTATAACTCCGCTTGGCTCAGTGATAGCACTCTTACCTCTCAGTCAGAAGGTTGTGAATTCAAGGCCTACACCAGGGACTTGAGCACATAATTTAGGTTGATACTTCAGTGCAGTAGCGAGGGACTGCTTCACTGTCAGAGTGAAGATGAGACATTAAACAGGCCTTTGTCTGCCTGTTGAGGTGGATGTAAAAGATCCCATGGCACTTTGAAGAGCAGGGGAGTTTTGGTGTCCTGGCCAACATTCATCCCTCAGCCAACACCACCTAAACAGATTATATGGCCGTTTATCTCATTGCTGTTTGTGTGTAAATTGGCTGTTGCATTTGCCTACATAAAATGTAGCTCCATTTGAAAAGTTTTTCATTTGCGCGTGAAATGCTTTTTGGTTAGGGTTAGTACGTGAAAGGTGCTATATAAATGCAAGTTCTTTAACTGAGTAGCTGAACTGCCACTAGGTTACTTAAATAAATTGCTACATTTATTAAAGCCCATGGGATTAAAGAGACAGTGGCAGCGTAGATACAAAATTGGCTAAGGGACAGAAGGCAGAGATTAGTGGTGAACAATTGTTTTTCAGACTGGAGGGAAGTATACAGTGGTGTTCCCTAGGGGTCAGTATTAGGACCACTGCTCTTTGATATATATTAATGACCTGGACTTGGGTATACATGGTATAATTTCAAAGTTTGCAGATGTCACAAAATTCGGAAATGTATTAAACAATGTGGAGGATAGTAACAGACTTCAGGAGGACATAGACTGGTGAAATGGACAGACACGTGGCAGATGAAATTTAATGCAGAGAAGTGTGGAGTTTTGGTAGGAAGAATATCGAGAGGCAATATAAACTAAATGGTACAATTTTAAAGGGGGTGCAGGAACTGAGACACCTGGGGTTGTACATACACAAATCTTTCAAGGTGGCAGGACAAGTTGAGGAGGCTGTTTTTTTTAAAAAAAAGCATTTGGGATCCTGGGCCTTTATTAATAGAGGCATAGAGTACAAAAGCAAGGAAGTTATGCTAAACCTTTATAAAACACTAGTTAGGCCTCAGCTGGAGTATTGCGTTCAATTCTGGGCTCCACACTTTAGGAAGGATGTCAAGGCCTTGGGGAGGATGCAGAAGATAGTGGTGCCAGGGATGAGGGACTTCAGTTATGTAGAGAGATTGGAGAAGTTGGGGTTGTTCTCCTTAGAACAGAGAAGGTTAAGGGGAGATTTGATAGAGGTGTTCAAAATCATGAACGGTTTTGATAGAGTAAATAAGGAGAAACTGTTTCCAGTGGCAGAAGGGTCAGTAACCAGAGGACACAGATTTAAGGTGATCGGCAAAAGAGCCAGAGGCGACATGAGGAAACATTTTTTTGCACAATGAGTTGCAATGATCTGGAATGTACTGCCCGAAAGGTTGGTGGTAGCGGATTCAATAGTAACTTTCAAAAGGGAATTGGATAAATACTTGAAGGAAAACATTTACAGGTCTATGGGGAAACAGCAGGGGAATGGGGCAAATTGGATAGAATCGTAGAAAGTTACGGCACAGAAGGAGGCCATTTGGCCCATCATGTCCGTGCCGGCCGAAAAAGAGCTATCCAGCTTAATCCCACTTTCCAGCACTTGGACCGTAGCCTGTAGGTTATGGCACTTCAAGTGCTCGTCCAAGTACTTTTTAAATGAGTTGAGGGTTTCTGCCTCTACCACCCTTTCAGGCAGTGAGTTCCAGACCCCCACCACCCTCTGGGTGAAAAATCTTCTCCTCGGCTCCCCTCTAAACCTTCAACCAATTACTTTAAATCTATGCCCCCGGGTCACTGACTCCTCTACTAAGGGAAATAGGTCCTCTCTCTCTAGTCCCATCATTATTTTATATGCCTCAATTAAATCTCCCCTCAGCCTCCTTTGTTCCAAAGAAAACAATCCCAGCCTATCCAATCTTTCCACATAGCTAAATTTCTCCAGCTCTGGCAACATCCTCATAAATTTCCTCTGTACCCTCTTTAGTGCAATCACGTCTTTCCCGTAATGTGGTGACCCAGAACTGTACGCAGTTCTCAGGCTGTGGCTTAACCAATGTTTTATATAATTCTAGCGTAACCTCCCTGCTCTTATATTCTATGCCTTGGCTAATAAAGGAAAGTATCCTGTATGCCTTTTTAACCACCTTATCTATCTATCTATCCTGCTACCTTCAGGGACCTGCGGTCATGCGTTCCAAGGTCCCTTTGTTCCTCTACACCTCTCAGTATCCTCCCACTTATTGTGTACTCCCTTGCCTTGTTTGCCCTCCCCAAATGCATTACCTCGCACTTCTGTGGATTGCATTCCATTTGCCACTTTTCTGCCCACTTGACCAGTCCATTGATATCTTCCTGCAGTTTACAGCTTTCCTCCTTGTCATAAGACCACATCATCAATCACACTGCCAATTTTTGTATCATCTGCAAACTTCTTGATCAAGCCCCCCACATTCAAGTCCAAATCACTAATATATACTACAAAAAGCAAGGGACCTCATACTGAGCCTTGTGAGACCCCGCTGGAAACGGCCTTCCAGTCGCAAAAATACCCATCAACCATTACCCTTTGCTTTCCTGCCACTGAACCAATTTTGGATCCAACTAGCCACTTTCCCTTGGACCCCATAGGCTTTTACTTTTTTGACCAGCCTGCCATGTGGGACCTTGTCAAAAGCCTTGCTAAAATCCATGTACACTACATCAGAAGATAGCTCTTTCAAAGTGCAGGCACAAAGGGATGAATGGCTGCCTCTGATGCTGTACCTATTATGATTTTTGAATTTTTAAAAAAGGTAATGTTTTATATATACAGTGCCTTAGTTTATTAACATAAGCTGGAATTTTGTGAGAAAATCTGATTTTCAAAGAAAATAATGTCAAATGTTTCTAAATGTAATTGTTTCAAAAATCAATGAACATTTTGGCTTTGTGTAATTCATGTTTACAGGAAATAGGAACATAGGAGTGGACCATTCAGCCCCTCGTGCCTATTTCGCCATTTGATAAGATCATGGCTGATCTGTGATCTAGCTCCATATACCTGCCTTTGGCCCATATCCCTTAATACCTTTGGTTGCCCGAAAGCTATCTATCTCAGATTTAAATCTAGCAATTGAGCTAGTATCAATTGCTGTTTGCGGAAGAGAGTTCCAAACTTCTCCCACCCTTTGTGTGTAGAAATGTTTTTTAATCTCACTCCTGAAAGGTCTGGCTCTAATTTTTAGACTGTGCCCCCTACTCCTAAAATCCCCAACCAGCGGAAATAGTTTCTCTCTATCCACCCTATCTGTTCCCCTTAATATCTTATAAACTTCGATCAGATCACCTCTTAACCTTCGAAACTCTAGAGAATACAACCCCAATTTGTGTAATCTCTCCTCGTAACTTAACCCTTGAAGTCTGGGTATCGTTCTAGTAAACCTACGCTGCACTCCCTCCAAGGCCAATATGTCCTTCCGAAGATGCGGTGCCCAGAACTGCTCACAGTACTCCAGGTGCGGTCTAACCAGGGTTTTGTATAGCTAATGGCTTGAGATACTTCCAAAATTAATTGTAATGCCAATGTGATGTATTTTAAAATGTTATGCCACTTCAGCAATGATTGTCACTCTTACTACAATCCCTACTAAATGGTTTAAAAAAATTATCTTGTCAGTATTAATACACTAAATAATTTCAAGGTCATTCACCAACATAACATTCTGATTCTGTTAGACTGTAATTATTGCTTTTATGGGAGAAAAACATTTTAAACTAGTTATAATTTGTCCGGGTATGACCCTTTACTGCTGCATAGTAAAATTTTTTTTAAAATTCATTCATGGGATGTGGGCATCGCTGGCAAGGCCAGCATTTATTGCCCATCCCTAATTGCTCTTGAGATAGTGGTGGTGAGCCGCCTTCTTGAACCGCTGCAGCCCGTGTGGTGAAGGTTCTCCCACAGTGCTGTTAGGTAGGGAGTTCCAGGATTTTGATCCAGCGACGACGAAAGAACGGCGATATATTTCCAAGTCGGGATGGTGTGTGACTTGGAGGGGAACGTGCAGGTGGTGTTGTTCCCATGTACCTGCTGCACTTGTACCACCTAGAAGGACAGGTTGCGGGTTTGGGAGATGTTGTCGAAGAAGCCGTGGCGAGATGCTGCAGTGCATCCTGTAGATGGTACACACTGCAGCCACGGTGCGCCGGTGGTGAAGGGGGTGGATGGGGTGCCAATCAAGCGGGCTGCTTTGTCCTGGATGGTGGCGAGCTTCTCGAGTGGTGTTGGAGCTGCACTCATCCAGGCAAGTGGAGAGTATTCCATCACACTCCTGACTTGTGCCTTGTAGATGGTAGAAAGGCTTTGGGGAGTCAGGTGGTGAGTCACTCACCACAGAATACCCAGCCTCTGACCTGCTCTTGTAGCCAGAGTATTTATGTGGCTGGTCCAGTTAAGTTTCTGGTCAATGGTGACCCCCAAGATGTTGATGGTGGGGGATTTGGCAACGGTAATGCCATTGAATGTCATGGGGGGGTGGTTAGATTCTTTCTTGTTGGAGATGGTCGTTGCCTGGCACTTGTCTGGTGCGAATGTTACTTGCCACTTATCAGCCCGAGTCTGGATGTTGTCCAGGTCTTGCTGCATGCGGACATGGACTGCCTCATTATCTGAGGGGTTGCGAATGGAACTGAACACTGTGCAATCATCAGCGAACATTCCCATTTCTGACCTTTTATGAAGGAGGGAAGGTCATTGATGAAGCAGCTGAAGATGGTTGGGCCTAGGACACTGCCCTGAGGAACTCCTGTAGCAATGTCCTGTGGCTGAGATGATTGGCCTCCAACAACCACGACCATCTTCCTTTGTGCTAGGTATGACTCCAGCCACTGGAGAGTTTTCCCCCTGATTCCCATTGATTTCAATTTTACTAGGGCTCCTTAGTGCCACACTTGGTCAAATGCTGCCTTGATGTCAAGGACAGTCACTCTTACCTCACCTCTGGAATTCAGCTCCTTGGTCCAAAAATGGACAAAAGCTGTAATGAGGTCTGGAGCCAAGTGGTCCTGGCGGAACCTAAACTGAGCATCGGTGAGCAGATTATTGGTGAGTAAGTGCCGCTTGATACCACTTTCGACGACACCTTCCATCACTTTGCTGATGATTGAGAGTAGTCTGATGGGGCAGTAATTGGCCGGATTGGATTTGTCCTGCTTTTTGTGGCAGGACATACCTGTGCAATTTTCCACATTATCGGGTAGATGCCAGTGTAGTAGCTGTACTGGAACAGTTTGACTAGAGGCGCAGCTAGTTCTGGAGCACAAGTCTTCAGCACGACAGCCGGGATGTTGTCGGGGCCCATAGCCTTTGCTGTATCCAGTGCACTCAGCCTTTTCTTGATATTACGTGGAGTGAATCGTATTGGCTGAAGGCTGTCTTCTGTGTTTGTGGGGATATCGGAGGAGGCCGAGATGGATCATCCACTGCGCTCCTCCTGTTAGTTGTTTAATTGTCCTCCACCATTCACGACTGGATATGGCAGGACTGCAGAGCTTTGATCTGATCGTTTGGTTATGGAATCGCTTAGCTCTGTGTAGCATGTTGCTTCTGCTGTTTAGCATGCATGTAGTCCTGTGTTGTAGCTTCACCAGGTTGGCACCTCAGTTTTAGGTACGCCTGGTGCTGCTCCTGGCATGCTCTTCTACACTCCTCATTGAACCAGGGCTGATCCCCTGGCTTGTTGGTAATGGTAGAGTGAGGACTATGGTGGGCCATGAGGTTACAGATTGTGCTGGAATACAATTCTGCTGCTGATGGCCCACAGCGCCTCATGGATGCTCAGTTTTGAGCTGCTAGATCTGTTCTGAATCTATCCCATTTAGCATGGTGGTAGTGCCACACAACACGTTGGATGGTATCCTCAGTGCGAAGATAGGACTTCGTCTCCACGAGGACTGCGCGGTGGTCACTCCTACCAATACTGTCATGGATAGAAGCATCTGCGACAGGTAGATTAGTGGGGACGAGGATGAGGTTCAAGTAGGTTTTTCCCTCATTGGTTCGCTCACCACCAGCCGCAGGCCCAGTCTGGCAACTATGTCCTTCAGGGATCGGTGAGTAGTGGTGCTAGCGAGCCACTCTTAGTGATGGACATTGAAGTCCCCCACCCAGAGTACATTCTGTGCCCTTGCTACCCTCAGTGCTTCCTCCAAGTGGTGCTCAACATGGAGGAGTACTGATTCATCAGCTGAGGGAGGGTGGTAGGTGGTAATCAGCAGAAGGTTTCCTTGCCCATGTTTGACCTGATGCCATGAGATTTCATGAGGTCTGGAGTCAATGTTGAGGACTCCCAGGGCCACTCCCTCCTGACTGTATATCACTATACAGCCACCTCTGGTGGGTCTGTTCAGCCGGTGGGACAAGACGTACCCAGGGATGGTAATGGAAGAGTCCAGGACATTGGCTGAAAGGTGTGATTCTGTGAGTATGGCTATGTCAAGCTATTGCTTGACTAGTTTGTTTTCCTGAGATATGGATGGTGGGGTATGTGAAAATGAAGGATTGATATGGTGGTGAAGGAAAAAAACTGACAGCTATCTCCTTGGAGGTTAGTGGTAGTCTAAAGTTAGTGACTTTGTTGGTGTGCCTGATTATAATGCAGATGGATGCATCTCATTGAAACCAGATATTCTTTTGACATCTGATAATGGTCATCCCTTTCTCCATTCAGATTTTGTCCCTTTCTACATTTCTCCTGAGGGCATTGATTCATGCTGTGGTAGAGTTATACAGACACTGGCAACCCTTTAGTACTTTGCCCAAATGCCTTGTCTTCATGTGTGACCCTCAATGGTATTAGTAGCCATTTTGACCACAGTAGAAGAGAACCTTAAAGCGGGTACCTGATCCTGCCTTGCCCATCATACACTTCTAGTGGAAGTTACTGGATGTTGATCAGGAGTAAGAACTCTCTTGCCCTCCAACAGACACTGAGGCCAATTGCAGTGCTCCACCAACCACCTGGTTGAGATCAACTAACTGCAAATATTTTGATAATTCTCAGCTTATTTTAAGCAGAAATAATTAAAACTAGAATAATTTTAACTGAAAAAAATCCTGTATTTACTTTGCAAGTACTGAAATTGTTTTAAGGGTCAAATGTAGTGAGGAGGGAAATCAGCTGGTAATCCAACAAAATCATGTTTGGTACTTAAATAGTTTATTCGGCTGTTGACTGGGTCCGTGAATGATTGCAAGATATTTTTGATGAAATGTTTCCCATTATAACTTCGGGGTCTTGAAGTAAGACATCATGAGGCATATTTTTTGAGTAACCACAGTTCCCAGACATTCTTGGGAGTTATCTCCAATATTAGCGGTAGCCTGGAAGATTCATTTGATTTTTATTCATTAATGCAACTGCCAGCTGTGATTTAAAAAAAAACTAGCTGTAGGTAGTCACGCTTATTAGGAAAAAAAATGATATTTAATTCACTAAAGTATTAATGCACTAGAGTGCTTTTTGTCCTTTTTGTATTTATGACTGATGTAGCATCCTACTTTTGTCTTGTATGCTTTGTGCTGCTTTTAAAGCCTCATTTGAGTGAGCTAAATTTACCTCAAATATTTGCGCACACTTGCTTTTGAGCTGAGAGTAGTTAGGCTTCTTCCCCCCCCACCCCCCCCCTTTCCCATCTTGTATCACTCTCCATTCTGTGGCCAAGATCAGCAGACCTGCTTCCAGGCATCTGACTGTGTGTCGGGGGAGAAGTTATAGTTACTGTTTGTGTTTCCTCTTGATAAAGAAATTGTCTGAATTATTTTCGGTAAACTGAACCATTTTATCACCAGCTCTGAGTTACTTTAGTTCCAGCCATGAATTTGTTTTACACCTCATTAAATTGGAAAACCATCCCAACAATACCTGTCGGAAAGTTTATGTATGGCACAATAGAAAGAAAGAACAAACTTGTCTTTATACAGTGCCTTTCGTGACCTCTGGACATCCCAAAGCTCCTTATAGACATTGAAGTACTCTTGAAGTGTAGTCACTGTTGTAATGTAGGAAACGCGGCAGCCAGTTTGCGTACAGCCAGGTCCCAGAAACAGCAATGAGGTAATGAGCAAATAATCTGTTTTAGTGGTGTTGGTTGAGGGATAAATATTGACCAGGACACGAAGGAGAACTCCCCTGCTCTTCTTCAAAATAGTGCCATGGGATCTTTTACATCCACTTGAAAGGGCAGATAGGGCCTTGGTTTAACATTTCATCCGAAAGATGGCATCTCCAACAGTGCAGCACTCCCTCTGTAGAAAGCAAATGCACAGTTACCTACTGGTAATGACCTTTCCTGAAAAAGTGTAATTTTAAAAGAAACACAATTAATGATTTATAAAATAGTATCAATGTTTTGAAGTTTGCAGATTTGCATGTTTACGGTAAGGAGAGCTTTGTTTGGTCAGAAATGATTTTAAATCTGTCTTTCCTGAGGGTTGAGAAAATGGTCCACACATGCTGTTAAAGGTTAAAAGCTGTTTGTATGTTAGTCTGAGGTTTGTAATAGTGATGAAATTTGTCAGTGCACCAGGTTACTTACTGAGATGTGACATTTCTTTTACTGTGCCTGATGTCAGGAATACTGTAGTATTTTTTCAGCGTGTATTTGCAGTAGCATAGTGATAAATAGTGAATGTTTTTAAAAGAATGCCATTTGCATTCATTGCACCTGGAGTTTTGTGACAAAAATTCAGGATTGCTTAAAGGGTCACTCAGCATTGTGGTCTGCTCTTGAAGTGGGAACATAAAAATGGCTAACTAATCAATGCAAACTGCCTGATTTCAGAAGTGAAACAAAAGGAAAATTAAATGGTAAATTATTCATTATAATACTGCATGGTGGAGAAGCTTTGCATTACTTTCAAAATTTCCTCAAGCTGTGCTTGAATCTTATTCATTTTTTGTGTACTTCAAAGAAAAAGGTTCCTTGCCCCTCCTAATGTTTGGCTAATACCAAAGCCCCTCTTACTTAGTGATGTGCTTTCTGTAGAGTAAAACAAAAATGTCAGTTTTTCAGAAAGAAATGTGCTGCACTTCATAGTCTTCCCATTTATTTGTGTAGCTAATGACCATGTGAAAATTGCTCATTTGGCTTGTCAGTAGGCTGACAGTAGCCTAGTCTGGGCCACAGCTTTAACATGGTGATTTGTTTTGTAATAGTTGCATTGCAATGGACTTGTTTTGAATCTCTGTGCAGTATCAGAGTGTAATTTATTTTTATTTGCAGCAGTGCTGGTTAATAAGAGTATGTTGCATTTAATATAAGTAGTTAAATGTGGTGCAATTAGGTTGCTTTATTATATATGACCACTTTCCTGCAATATTACAGAAAAATCATTGAGGTTTTACTTAATATGGCATGATGACAGTAATCGTGTGATTTAGATGACTTACACAAACTTGTTCAATCTTCATATTAGTGATGCATGATCTTTAAAATAAGATTGTTAGTCTAATTCACTGGGAGGTATCTAGCACACATGATGACAAACCTGTTGGTTTTTTATATATCCTTCCAACATTTTTTCCTTCAAAAATTGAGTATAGACAAGTTGTCTTACTGTGGACACCTTTGAGTACTTTGAACCATGTTACTATAATAATCAAAATTGAGCCCAGACTCTCTCCTCCCATCCTCACCACCCTGGGCACTCATTAAACAGATTAACCTCTGCCCTTCCAATGACCCATTACTAACAAACTCTTTATCTACAAAATGAAAATAACTCTCCACATAATGAATATCCTTAAATAAAATAAAATATGCACATTAATATTTGTATTCACCTATTAGATGGATATCATTTATGATGATCCCCATATCCTTCAATAGTGTTCCTGTTCCAGAAACTGGTCTCAACTCGTAACTTTTTTAGCTCATAATTTGTTAGATCTTCATGAGAAACATTATTTCTAGTACTCTAAATGATACTAAGTTTTTTTGAATGCTTGAATGGAAAATACATAAAGAAACAAAATACTTTTAATTGGTGCACTAGTCTCTTTGTCCTTGCTTTCAGAAAAAGTACAGAAGTGTTAAATAAAGTTTACTTTTTTCCAGTGGAAATATTTCTTTTGGTCAGTGGTGTGATTTGATGTCTCCACCGTTGAGATGGACCGTAATCTACCTGTGACTGTGTTTGTCAGTTATCTTCTGTTTTGCTGCCTCTGTACAAGTTGTGATAAATGAGTTCTCTTTATAAACCTGCAGTGCATTGTTTTACAGGGTTTTGTGATATGGGGTAGAATTCCATGGCTCTATCGTTTTAAATATTCTGGATTAGCACAGGTTGTGATGAATGGTTTAGTGCAAAAATGACAGGATCTTTCGGAGAGGGCTGCTTAGAAGTAAGCAACTGAGCCAAACAGACCAGGAAGGTTCCAGGTTCCATCCCTGATTTGAACTGAGTTAGCTGATTAAAGTTTGTGCCTTAGCAGCCTTGGGTTAGAAGGAGATGATAACCTAGATTTCCCATTTCTGATTAATATCCAGTAATACCTGTTGGAAGTGCATGTATATGGACATCAGCTGAATGCAGGATCAGACTCAGCTGTGATACTTTACTCAACTGTGATGCTCTTGAATGGCATGCAATGCTCACACATGATTAATGGCCATTTGGGTGAGGTACTGCAGGGCACTTAGCAGTTGTTAAGTAGTACCTCAGCAGGTTATCACCCCCTTCAGCAAGGAGGAGAGAATATTGGCAGGAAAAGAGGGGGGGGAAAGTTTTAAAACACAACATTCTAGTTTATAGAGCAGTGGTGTCATACAATCATAGAAAGGTTACAGCACAGAGGCCATTCAGCCCATCGAGTCCACGACGGCTCTATGCAAGAGCAATCCAGCTAGTCCCACTCCCCCGCAAAAGGTGGCACCTCCAAAAGTGCAGCACTCCCTCAGTACTGCTCTGGGTGTGTCAGCCTGGATTATATCTCTGGAGTGGGACTTGAACTGACAACCTTCTGACTCAGGAGCATGAATGTTACCCACTGAGCCACGGCTAAGACCCTTGGTGTATGTTCATTGGATAGACTCAAGCAGGATGGTTTCTGTATGGTTCTAGTGTAAGACTCCAACAGGTGTGTTGAGCAGCTGACTAAGTAGAACTAGAACAATTAATGCTGGTTTCCCTTCACTAGTACTGTACTTCCTTCATAGTGCTAGTACTCCCGTTCATTTTGTGCATATAGTAGATGCTTTAAAGTAGAAGTGACTGCTGAAGGCAGGAGTCTCATGCAATACCAAGTCTAAATAAAAATAGCTCTTTCACAGCCCTGTCACTGGAATTTGCTAAATTTCCATTTGCATTTTTTATTCTAAAAAAATGTAATAATGAAAGCATCAGTGAATACCTTGTTGCTGTTGGTCATAAGTAGTTTTTATTCTGTGAACCTGATCAGCATATCTAATGTCACATGACATTTACCCTGATAGTTGTTGAAAGGCCTAGAGAATTTGCACTAAAATGCTTTAGGTCAAATTCATTGGTCTTACCGCATGTTCCATCATATATAGTTTGGATTAATGAAGTCTGCATTTCTGCATAGTCTCTGGGAGATCGGCATTCAAGATAAAACCACAACCTTTCCACCGCACCCAGGTGCTGCTTGTGCCTGATGTAAGGTCAGTATAGCTTGAGTACTGTGTACAGTTCTGGTCACCACATTACAGGAAAGATGTGATTGCACTAGGGAAGGTACAGAGGAGATTTAGAAGGATGTGGCCAGGACTAGAGAATTTTAGCTATGAGGAAAGACTGGATAGGCTGAGGTTGTTTTCCTTGGAACGGAGGAGGCTGAGGGGTGATTCAGTTGGGGTGTACAAAATTATGTGGGGCCTATTTCCCTTAGCAGAGAGGTCAATAACCAGGGGGCATAGATTTAAAGTGATTGGTAGAAGGATTAGAGGGAGCTGAGGAGAAACTTTTTCACCCAGAGGATGGTGGGGGTCTGGAACTCACTGCCTGAAAGGGTGGTAGAGGCAGAAACCCTCAACTCACTTAAAAAGTACCTGGATGTGCACCTGAAGTGCCGTAACCTACATGGCTACGGACCAAGTGCTGGAAAGTGGGATTAGGCTGGGTGACTCATTTTCGGCCAGCACGGACACGATGAGCCGAATGGCTTCCTTCTGTGCAGTAAATTTTCCAAGATTCTATAGAGGATTGTGTTTTTTTTGTGTCCTTGACCTCTGGTTTTGGGATCCATGAAAAGTTGGTTTTCAGCTCCATTGGGGGCGTGTAGTTGTCTGCTTGTTATAACGTGACATCAGCAGTAACAGTGCTGTGTGCTTGCTGCCAATGGCACACTATCAATGTAAAAATTCCCATTCATTGGTTTGCATAGCTTAGGACTACTGAATCCAGGAGCAAAAGTTGGGTTTCTCTTTGCAGACTGACAAATAGAGCTCTAATGTTCAATTACGAAGCAGATATAGACTTTGTAGCGCGATGAGCAGGATTGAGCATTTTTGAGTAATTTTATTGCTCTGCAATCTTTTCCAATCGTCACCACGTACGATCATAGGAACAGGAGTAGGCCATTCAACCCCTCAAGCATGTTCCACCATTCATTGAGATCATTGCTGATCTGTACCCCAACCATATACCTGCTGTGGCACCATATCCTTTAATACCCTTGGCTAGCAAAAATCTATTGGTCTCTGATTTAAAATTATTAATTGAGCTAGCATCTATTGCTTTTTGTGGGAGAGAATTTCACACTTCTACCACCCTTTGTATGAAGAAGTGTTTCCGAACTTCTCAACTGAAGCTTTTTGTGGGAGAGAATTTCACACTTCTACCACCCTTTGTATGAAGAAGTGTTTCCGAACTTCTCAACTGAATGGTCTGGTTCTGATTTTTAATGTTATGTCCTCTTGTCCTAGACTTCCCCCACATGTTTTCCTGTTTATGGCAGTGTGTCTTGGGTCTTTGTATTCTATCTCTCATTCTGCCCCCTTCACCTGCAGAATCAATGGCAGAAATTAGGAAGTTGCTGTAAGGAGAATTGCAGTTGTATATACCATATTCTGTCCAGTGTATGCTGAACGTGTCTGGTAACCACAATGTGTTTCCATTTCCAAGTTGAGATTATATTGTACAGTTTCCCATATTTTGTTCAGTTTTTTTTTGATTTGTTCACGTTTATAAATTCCTTTTATGAAGCTTTTAGAGAAAGCACTTAGCATTTTATTTGGAGAGCATCTGGTTTTGCTTTCAAAAATGGAAATGTTTAATTGAATAAGAGCACCAAGAACATTTTTAAGGATATAATATTAAGTGGCTGTTCAAAACTTGGTCTCTTGAGCTTCCTAAACAAATGTATGTCAGAACTTGGCAGTTGGGTGTTCTTTTTTAAAAGCACTTTATTTCTGGGCACACTAAAAGTGATGCTGCTTTGCCTCACCTGTATCTGATTTGTAGGACAGTAATTCCTGTAGGTTCTTTTATGAAATTGAATAAAACAATTCTGTACTTAATTTGGGATTTTGCATTCATTTAGTTGTACACTATTTCGCATGTACAATATTAAGCTAATTTCTGAGGATATGGTGTGATTTTTCTACAGATTCTGAAGTAAGTGTCCTTATGTTTTCCATCAATTTAAGTACATAAGTCAATTTTGTTTTCTTTTAACAAATTTTCAAATTAAAGATTTGATAATCTTTATGAAAGCTATCCTCTGCCCATTGTTTAGAGAGAATAAATACTCAAATACTAAATTATTGAAAAGATGACATGCTCACACTTACTTTCACAGCCTCTGTGCTGACCTAGGTTAACTTGCTAAGGGAAGGTTTGCAGCATCATCCACCCTAGACTTTCTGTCTGATATTCATTCATGCCCTGTGAAGTCTGAGATTAGGATTTAAAGCTTTGGTCTCTTAATGAAGAATTAATATCTCCATGATGTGTATTGCTTTGTTAAACACTTGGACACTATAGTAAGAGAGACTGTTTTCCAATTGATCCACCAGCCAGATATTTCAGTATTTGGTTCCTGAAAAGAAAGAATAGGTATTTATCAAGCAAAAGAAAACTACAGGCTACCATCAGCTTTATTATAAAGTAATGGATTATTTGTTCTGAATGACAGTGAATCAATACTTTATTTTATGAAATACAAACCTTGCCCTGGCTGAAATGTTTTGTCTTTTTTTCTCTAGACCGTACCCTGTTGAATAACCTTCATTTGCACTCTTGTGACCAGATGTTTTAAGGACCAATACATCCTCTTAACTAATCATACAGATACAATTCCCTTTTCTAGGGGAAAGAGTGGTTGGGTGGATATGAGTCAAGTGTTAACTTGGCTCAGTTCATTGCACTCTTGCCTCTTAAGCTTCGTAATGGAAGTTTGAGCTCATAACGTGACTGCCACTCCAGCAGGCTGGAGCACACCACCTGCATTCCTGGTATGGCTTTTCAACACCAAATCTGGTTCAATTGCATAAACCAATATCATCCTTTTCTCATCCAAATCCTCCCAATGTTCCAGGAGAGTAAGGACTATCCCACACTCCCAACGACAAACCACTTCCTCCGATGCCCTTCCTCTGCTCCTCCCATATTTACCTCCAACACTAAATGTGTGGAGTTTATCTGATCTGGTCTGCTAGATCAAGACCTTCTGCTTGGATGTGCTAGTAACTATCTCTTTGCAACCCCCCCCTCCCCCCCCCCCCCCCCCCCCCCAAACCCTTGTCCTGACATCACTGCTCCGCAGCTCCTCCATCCCACATAGTTCTCAACAAGCACATTGCCTGTGTAAGCCCTACCTCCTGCACTCTTGACTCTCTTAAACCCAACTCTTCACACACAATAGCTTCCTCTTATCAAGCTATGTTTCCCCCCACCCTTCAAGAGTGTCATCATGATGGTCACCCACATCTGCTCTCAGTTGATAGATTGCATTTCACGAGTGCTCTATTTAATAAATGAAATACCTATTTCATGTCATGTACTTCACTGCCGTTGATCACCACAAATGTAAGGAATCTTACAACACCAGGTTATAGTCCAACAGTTTTATTTGAAAATCACAAGCTTTCGGAGCTTTCCCCCTTCGTCAGGTGTGGTTTCACACACCTGACTAAGAAGGAAAGCTCCGAAAGCTTGTGATTTTCAAATGAAACTGTTGGACTATAACCTGGTGTTGTAAGATTCCTTACATTTGTCCACCCCAGTCCATCAGTCATCTCCACATCATGATCACCAGAAAGGCGGCTTTGCCAGCTCTAACGTGCTCAGCCGTCATCTACTGGTGGGTAGTTAACCCACATGACAGCAGCAATATCTGCTGATTACCCTCATGGTTTTACCTGATTAGTCACATCCTGAAATTGATCAGTTATGATGTGGAGATGCCGGTGATGGACTGGGGTTGACAATTGTAAACAATTTTACAACACCAAGTTATAGTCCAGCAATTTTATTTTAAATTCACAAGCTTTCGGAGGCTTCCTCCTTCCTCAGGTGAACGATGTGGAAATGAAGTCCTCGAAATGAAGTCGCATTTATAATTCACAGAACAATGCTTGGTGAGTACAGACAGTTTTTTCAACTGCCCGTTGCCAAGGCAATCAGTGTGCAGACAGACAGGTGTTACCTGCCAGGTCTCAGAATATACAAATCACCAAAAAAAACAACAAACAAAAAAAAACAGAGATAGAGAGGTAGAAACATAGAAAAGACAGCAACTGACCCGTTATATTAAAAACAGATAACATTTGTTCGCTGGTGGGGTAACGTGTAGCGTGACATGAACCCAAAATCCCGGTTGAGGCCGTCCTCATGGGTGCGGAACTTGGCTATCAATTTCTGCTCGACGATTTTGCGTTGTCGTGTGTCTCGAAGGCCGCCTTGGAGTACGCTTACCCGAAGGTCGGTGTAAGCGTACTCCAAGGCGGCCTTCGAGACACACGACAACGCAAAATCGTCGAGCAGAAATTGATAGCCAAGTTCCGCACCCATGAGGACGGCCTCAACCGGGATCTTGGGTTCATGTCACGCTACACGTTACCCCACCAGCGAACAAATGTTATCTGTTTTTAATATAACGGGTCAGTTGCTGTCTTTTCTATGTTTCCACCTCTCTATCTCTTTTTTTTTGTTTGTTTTTTTTGGTGATTTGTATATTCTGTGAGACCTGGCAGGTAACACCTGTCTGTCTGCACACTGATTGCCTTGGCAACGGGCAGTTGAAAAAACTGTCTGTACTCACCAAGCATTGTTCTGTGAATTATAAATGCGACTTCATTTCGAGGACTTCATTTCCACATCGTTCACCTGAGGAAGGAGGAAGCCTCCGAAAGCTTGTGAATTTAAAATAAAATTGCTGGACTATAACTTGGTGTTGTAAAATTGTTTACAATTGATCAGTTATGTCCACCAAGAATTAGGAGTTCCGCATGAGAGTTATATGTAGTTTTGTGACAGATGTCCTAGGGTATCAAAGATTCTACAGTGTGATTGCCCTAGGATCAGAGATGCTACTGCTACACTCACATCCCAGCATTAAAGACATTAAAGTCTAAGAAGTGACTGTGTAGAAGGGACATTGTAGGAGCCTTTGTGTCTACAGTTAACATTTAAGGTCTTGCAGGCAACATTTGTTTTAATCTTATGGTTTAATCCTGGGGTTAATGTTCCATCTCTCCACAGTTAAAGGCTTGAGGTTAAAAGGGAACTCTTGTAGAATGGATGGTAGAGTGAATTAAAAACACAGGTTTTTCACCTAAGGGGCCTTGGTTCAAATTCAGCCCAGACTGTTAGGATGAATGTTTCCTCTGTCTGGTGAAATGAGTTTGGGCAGTCTGTGCAATCCTAGTGGGTGTGGACTCATGGCACAAAACTGCACCCCCCCCACCCCCCTCCAATTGTTTGTTAAATTTCATAACCTCACTCGGCAGTCACAAGATGAGCTGCAACTGCTTCATGCCAACAGTGGGTATCTAAATTGAAAAGTATATTATTCCCCAGCACTTGCATCGTTCATTTCAAAGGGTGCAAAAAGAAGCTACTCTGGATTTTTTTTTATCGAAAGGGGAAGCCAGCTCTTGGCCTTACTGAATGAGTTTGCAAATTTACTGCTAATCAGTGCTGCATTGAGAAGTTTTTTTACTGTAATCCCTTGACTGCTGATCATTTTTATTTTCACATTGTTAAATGTTTATGGATTTGAATTAGATCTGGGTTTTTTCATTGGTTTGAAATATGGGTGTACTGGTAATCATATTGTCTAATATGTTCATCCACTGAATTACTTCAGTATTTTGCATTTAATTCTTGAATTACTGTATTTTATCCCCATTAGTCTGACAGATTTGTTCCTGTAGCATGCACTTTTGAATGAGAGCAGGCAGGCAACTGTTTCTGATAGCCAATGCTACTCTTCAGCTTACCACTTGGAATTGCGCATGTGTGTTGACTAACTCTTATTTCACCCGTTCCCTCCATCCTACCTGCAGAACACCAGGTAGATGCAAGATTCATAGGAATAAGCTAATTTCACAGCACCGAGTATTACACAGCAGAGCACTATTCCCAAACTACCTGCTTCAGTGCTTTCATCTAAATTAATATATATGTGCATTTGCCAAGATTAATTGTATTGTATCTTTTTATTGAGAAACAAGGGTAGGAAGCTAAGGCTCATAACGCAGGGCCACCACGAAGTTTGCAAAGGTTAAAAGAGAAAACAAATAAGGAAGTAGTGATTAAGTGACACCAAGTTTCTGTTTTAAGAATGTTAGAATGTGAAGCAACATGTTTTTAAAAAAAAAAACACTATTTTGGGTTAGTTGGTTAAAAGCGGTTTAGCTTTCTGCACTATGGTTTCCTGGTGAGACCTTGTGAATACACTTAAGTCTTCCAGTGTAACCATAATCAATGAAAATCATGTGATAACATGGCAAATGAAGAAAATGAAATGATTCTTTATATTGGGTGCCCAAGTATTTAAGCAGCTGTCGGATCCCCCCACCACACCAGTGATGAAATCATTGGGCGTATTACATATTTGTATAGCGCTGTGTATAATCATGGCTGTCAAAAATGGAGTCTGTCACAATTTTTATATTGTCAATTTTGATGATTTGGGTGGGGGGGTGTAACTTTTGTTTGTGCAAAATATTCCACTTGTGCATTTTGTATTACACTCACATCTCAGTATCTGCTGGAATACTAAATTTCCAATTTACTTTCATTTAAAATGTTCTTGCACAACTTGCTTAGTTTACGTTTAAAGTGGGTGTTGGTCAGGGTTTTTGCCAGGAATTTAGAACTCCCACTGTAATTTTGTAGAATTGATTATATTCGCACCCATTCTCAACATTTTTTTAAAAAAGGAAAATTGATAGATTGCTTTAATTCCAAAATGGATGTGGCGATTGAATATTTCAAATAGTAAAGACAACCAAATGGACTTTGCTTCAGCCTCCTGGATTTTGGCCATTGACCATAATGCTTATTTTTAAATCTATGAAGGGTGGAATTGGATGATAACAGATTGCATGGTTTAAATCTCTGCTGTTGAGGACCAGCAATTTGTGCTTCATTGAAACACTGTGGAGTTTTAGGGCCGTAGGTTCATGCCTGTGGTTCCCAACGCATCATGTTCATGATCTGCTTCCTCACAAGGAAGATGCAAAAGTATTCAGGTGGGTGCATCCTATATAACTCACATCTATTAGCAGATGAACACAGTATATCTGTTGCCAGTAGCCTGGGTACAGGTTTCCTTACACTCTTGATTGAGCTGTAAGTGCACGTTTGATTTTGTGGGTAAGGAGAAGAATTGTAAATGGAAGGATGAAAGATAGTTCACATATTCCAAGCTTTTTTGTGTGTCGGTCTGAAGTTTGAATTAGAAAGTTTATATTTGTGACCAGAGTGTAAAAGTTGTACCTATCTGTTCAAACACAACCCTTGGCTGATTTTATTTTTCCTGCCGGTGCTCAACTTGCTCTGGTTTTAAACCTGTTTGTAGAGTGTGGCTGTTAAGTTTAACTCTGAAACTAAATGTCCAGAGCTCTGCAAAATCCCTTGTTTGTGCTTTTTCTTCAAAAGATAAGCCACAAATTTTCACCATAGTGCAGTACCACAGATGGCTGAATTTGCACCCAGAATTTGCTTAGTCAAAACTTCAGCAACATTTGCATCTTTCTGAACCTTTTAAAGTGTTGCATAATTCATTAGTTTTTTAAAAAATGTCTTTGCAATTTGCGGTTGATGTCATTTAAAGGTGATTTGCCCCATAATTAAAATATTTGAATGTAGGCTTTTGATTCCAACTACATGGTAAAACATTTTCTTCTTAGTCTGCTGTATAATAGAGCCGGCGCAGACAAGGTGGGCCGAATGGCCCCCATCTGTGCTTTATCTTTTCTATGGTTCTAATAGTTTTTTTTGAAGTTTAGGTCAGTTGGAAGTACAGTACATGCAGTTCATGTACTCAGCTGTTTGCCTCTGCCTACTTACCTTCTGGATTCCTGCATGTAAATCTGAGTAATGACTACACGCACAGTTAATTTTTGAAATTGTGATCCACTTTTTAAAAACTCCTCTTCATGGTAGATTGGGAACAATTTTGTCAGCTAGACTTTAAATTCTACCTCTGTCCATTTTTAATTGGCAGCTGTGGTGCTTGCAGCTTTAGGCTCTTTCAGCTTTAGGCTCTTTCCATGAAGCTACTTCTATGGGCTGAAATTTGGATGTGATTGTATAATTGCTGTTATACTGACTCAGTGCTGCTGTAAATTTAACTTTAGCATATGTGTAATGTAACAAGCTTGGGAGTGGCCAAAGTTGTTTGTGAGCTACTTGAAGGGAGAGGTAACCTGCAGTCAGTGAGAAGTAGTACATGAAGCTCAAGTTCAGTGTAGGTTCCTTTTATCTTAATTGTAAACAATACACAGCACCTAGAATTGTCTTCAACTACATAGAACTGGCTTGTTTCAAATAAACACAGTAAAAGTAATTGGTAAACACTCATTAATTGTTTAACAGCTTCTCCATTGGGTAAGTTCCCTGAGGATGATTGAAGCTTTGTTTGACTGAATGTTGGAACTGATCTGGCTGTGTTAATTTTCAGACCGTAGAAACTTGATTCTTGAACTATGGGAAGGCATTGTACAAGAGATCACTGGTACTTTTTGTAGTTACAAATAGCTTTAATGTATCCCATTAAAAAATTAAGAGTGAATGAGAATAATGAAGCAACCTGAGACTTTTAACTACAGCAGAGCTGTGGTACTGTGACATCCAGTGCATAGAATCTGGCATGAAGACTGTTATATCAAATCTACAGCACAAAAACAGGCCCTACGGCCTAACTGGTTTATGCTCCACACGAGCCTCCTTCCTCCCTACTTCATCTAACCCTATTAACATACCCTTCTATTCCTTTCTCCCTCGTGTGGCTTATCTAGCTTTCCCCTAACTGCATCTATGCTATTTGCCTCAACTACTCCTTGTGGTAGCGTGTTCCACATTCTTACCATTCTTTTGGGTAAAGAAGTATCTCCTGAATTCCCTACTGGATTTATTAGTGACTATCTTATATTTGTGACCTCAAATTTTGAATTCCCTCCACAAGTGGATTCATTCTCTCTACGTTTACCCAATCAAACCCTTTCATTATCTTAAAGACCTCTATCAGGTCACCCCTCAGCCTTCTCTCTTCTATTGCCATTCTGAGAAATGTGGAACAGCCAAAACAGTAGTGCGGTTGATTTAATATGACTCTATTTGACAGCTTGTTGAGGTTTCCCCCTGTCTCTGCTACTCTTTTCATTACATTCTCTCTTCCTGTCCCCCCAGATCATCCATTAATCATGTGCTTATTACCAAAGAGCTTGCAGTTTTGGAAATGAAAAACTGTATTGCAATATATTAATCTCAAACTCCCAATATTTTAAACCCCGATTCTTATCATTCCTACTTTCTGAAAATGTGCATTTTTTTTTGCAGAATGTAGTAGCTAGTTGGAAAAATGCAGAGTAACAGAATTACAAAGAATGTACAGCACAGAAACAGGCCATGCGGCCCAACAGGTCCATGCCGGTGTTTATGCTCCACATGAGCCTCTTCCCATCCTTCACCTAATCCTATCAACCTATCCTTCTATTCCCTTCTCAGTCATGTGTTTAGCTTCCCCTTAAATGCATCTATGCTAGTCGCCTCAACTACTCCTTGTGGTGGTGAGTTCCACAGTCTTACCATTCTCTGGGTGAAGAAGTTTCTCCTGAATTCCCTACTGGATTTGTTAGTGACTGTCTTATATTTATGGCCCCTAGTTCTGGTCTCCCCTGCAAGTGGAAACTTCTCTACATCTACCCTATCAAACCCTTTCATGATCATAAAGACCTCTATTAGGCCACCCGTCAGTCTTTTTTCTAGAGAAGAGCCCCAGCCCACTTAATCTTTTCTGAAAAGATATAACCTCTCATTTCTGGTGTCATTCTAGTAAATCTTTTTTGCACCTTCTCCAGTGCCTCTATATCCTTTTTTTTATACTGTAGAGACCAGATCTGTTCACAGTACTCCTAGTGTGGTCTAACCAAGGTTCTGTACAAGTTTAGCATAGCTTCTCTGCCTTTCAATTCTATATTTCTAGAAATGAACCCCATTGCTTGGTTTGCTTATTTTATGATCTTAATAACCTGCTCGATACTTTTATGTATCTGTACCCCCAGATCCCTCTGCTCCTCTACCCTGTTAGACTTTTGTTTTCCAAGGGGTATGTGGCCTTATTATTCCTACCAAAATGTACCACCTCACACTTATCAATATTGAAATTCATTTGCCAATTACATGCCCCAGGGTTTATTAGTCCTGCCTTCTTTGAAAGTACTTAACATGGGGAAACAAGTAATACAGCAATATGACTGCTACAGATTTTACAGAAATCATGTTTGGAAAATATGTACTGTATTTTATGTTAGAACACTTTAATTATTTGTCAGATCCCTGATTAAGGGTAAACATGCAGTTTAGCTTCCCTATAATTAAGGGTGTGGTTGAGTTCTAAGACAAACTTGTTTTTTGTCTGTTTGTGCTCTTCAGACCACTTGATAATACTCTTGATGGAATATATAAACATGACTAGTTAATATCAAATTCTAATTTTCACTGAGCCAATAGAATCAGAATATAATCATCCTAGCTCTTCCCCTTAAACTCTCTTGTGTCATGCAGCGTATGTCTTAGTATTATGACATCGCTAATATGAAGCTGTTTTTTATAATGAAGTGCTAATGGTTTCTGGCATTAACTGAGTATTAACTTGCCTTAATTTTGAAATCTGTTTATGTAGCTGGAAAAAGGCACATAATACAGTGATATGCTGGATTGTTATATATTCAAAAAGCAAATATTGTGCACTTAGTATGTATCATCTTTTTCAAAGTATGCTTTGTATGTTATATGCCAAAATCAAATGCAAATTTAATCTGAGACTAAAGTGTTTGGAATTCCAGAAGTGTCATTCTGCTCTGTGTATGTTAGTGGAAATATTACTTGCCTTACAATTACAAAATTCAGGCTGACTTGCTTGTTTTTTTGTTAGATTGGGTAATTTTTTGGGATAGGTTATTGGTTGAATGACACTGAATGGAGGCTGAGTTCATTTCTAGTTTTGCATGCTTCCATGTGGTCAGTTACACAGTGGCCTTAGGGCAGAACCAGGTGTTGCTGCTTCTAATTACACTTTTTGGCATGGAGAATGAAGCATGGTTGATGCTCCAAAAGATTATTTGTTTTGCTTGTTTTTAAACTCTAATGACCTGATTGCTTCTAAAGTATTGGTGGTTTCACTAATAGCTATTTACTCTTTTTCATGAACACAAAAGTAGGTATGTGTGTGTTTTTAGTTGGTTTCAATTAAATATTGGGAAGACCAAAGCTATTATTGGCCCTCCCCCCTCAAACTCTGTACTCTTGCCACTATTTCCATCACCATCCTTGGCCGCTGTGTCAGGCTGAACCACGTTCGCAACCATGGCGTCCTAGTTGATGCCGAACTGAGTTTCCGACCCCACATCCGCTCCATCGTGAAGACCGCCTACTTCCACCTCTGTTCCTGCCTCAGCCCATCTAGTGTTGAATCTCTCATTCGTGCCTTTGTCACTTCCAGATTTGACTATTCAAATGCTTTCCTGGCTGGCCTCCCATCTTCCACACTCTGAACTTCAGCTCATCCAAAACTCTGCTGCCCATATACTATCCAGCATCAAAGTCCTACTTACCCATCACTGCTGTACTTACTGACCTACATTGGCTTCTGGTCCCCCAACACTTCCAATTTAAAGTTCTCATCCTTCTGTTCAAATACCTTCATGGCCTTGCCCCTCCCTATCTCTGTAACCTCCTTAGCTTTAGAATTCCAACAACGGGTACGGTATTGTAATGGATATGTAATTGGACTAGTAATCCAGAGGCCTGGAATAGTCTAGAGAATGAGTTCAAATCCCACAATGGCAGTTTGAAAATTTGAATTCAGTTTAAAAGATCTGGAAATAAAAAGCTAGTATCAATAAGAACACAAATCACCTTTTGACGTAATCTGGTGCATTTGCATCAACCAGATACAATACTAAATACGTAATAAAATTTAGGTGTCTGTTCTGGCTAAGACCAAAATTTAGGAGCCCAGTTAATTTATTTTTGGAGTCAAATCAAATGAAGCAATTTAGGGTTGGGATTAAAGAAAGGGCAATGGATTATTAGGCAATGGATTATTAGTACCTCAAAGAGGGCTCATAACCAAAATGGTAGCATAATTGAAACTGCTTGATCAATACTGTGTCTACCATATTTTAGAATCATAGAATCGTTGCAGCACAGAAGGAGACCATTCGGCTCATTGAGCCTGTGCCGGCTCTTTGTAAGAGCAATCCAGTTAGTCCCATTCCTCTGCTCTTTCCCCATAGCCCTGCAAATGTTTTCTCTTCAAATATTTATCTAGTTCCTTTTTGAAAGCCACGATTGAATCTGCATCCACCGCCCTTTCAGGCAGCACATTCCAGATCCTAACTAGTCGCTGCGTTTATATTTTTAAAAAAAGTTTTTCCTCGCATCGCCTTGGTTAGAAGCCAGAAGCAAGTATCACTCCTTGGCTAGAAGCCAGATTTTAATTTATAATAAATTTAATAAACATACTAAAATGTCAACTTTAAATCTGTGCACCTTTTTAAATAGAACCAATGGTTTAAATTCACTTCATGCATGGGCAAAGCAGAAGAGTACATATTCTCTAAGGGAGATACAGGAACTAAATATATTTTATAATGTAAAAATAAAGCCTGTGATTGTATTGATAATGCAATTCAGAATTGCTGGCAAGCACAACGTATTAGGACTGGGATGTCCAACTTTTTGGAGCTGGGACTGGATATATATGTCAAAACCAGAGAGAGCTGCATATGATTATGCAGAAATGCAAACCCCCTCTACGCAAAACTGCACAACACTGCATAAACAAAAAAAAATCAAGTCCCCCTTTTACACACACACACATTTTCACAAAATTCAAACCTCCTACCCCAATCCAAATAAAATATTGAGAGCTATTGACTTATCAGAGTTTAATCTGATTATTGGTAATGTGAAGTGGAAGTAGAACTTTGAGGATCTGGACTTCAGTCAGCCATGAGTTACAATTAACATTTAACATTTATATTAATTAAGAAATGTATTATATGGAGGCTGAAGTGGGTGAGGGTTGCACGAACCGATGAATGTCCTGTGATCTCTAGAGAGTGCGAGAGGAAGATTTGGTTGAGCTACCACCAGCCAAGGTAAGGATGGCAGGTTTCTTTCCCTGAAGGACATTAGTGAACAGAACGTTTACAACGGTCCTGCAGCTTCATGGTCACTTATTATTTACAGATTGATTTTTTTTAAGAAGAATGGATTCACATTTTCAAACTACCATGGTTGGATCTGAAATCACATTCTCTGGATTAATAGTCCAGTAGTGTAGCCACTAAACTACTGCACCTGTCCTAAATTACTAACTTTGGGAAATAGTGTTAATCCAGTCATAGGCTACAAATTGTTTAAATCCTTCAGTATCATTGACATAAGTGTGTGTTAGCCATTATCAGCAAAAGTCTGCACAAAAGCTGAATGCTTCACAAATGATAGTGTGTGAGTCTGTGTTTGTAGCGTACAAGGACAAATTGTGTATTATTTGTATTATCAATGACCTTTAACTTTATCTGGTTTGGTATATGAATATATGCAGGTAAAACTTCCAAGAATAAATCTCTGTCTTTAAGGCAGGCAATCAGTGACTAAACATTACATAAAATAGATATAACAATGTAATTTAATCCTGGCTGCAATTCACTGACCTTAAAAGTCTTGAATCCTGGAGCGGAATGTGTGGAAGCGGAAGATGATTCTATGTGGGTATGGTTCTTAATGAATACTTTGCATCTGTCTTCAATCCCTGCATCATCCCTCTCCTTTGTGAAGTTGAGGAGGAGTGTGACATATTGGATGGGATAAACATAGTGAGAGAGGAAGTATTAAGGGGATTAGCATCTTTGAAAGTGGATAAATGACCAGGGCCGGATGAAATGTATCCCAGGCTGTTAAAAGAAGCCAGGGAGGAAACAGCAGAAGCTTTAACAATCATTTTCCAAACTTCACTGGATACAGGCATAGTGCTGAAGGATTAGAGGACTGCGAACGTTGTATTGTGTTTAAAAAGGGAGCGTAGGAGAGAG
Source organism: Heptranchias perlo (assembly GCF_035084215.1). NCBI lineage: Eukaryota > Metazoa > Chordata > Chondrichthyes > Hexanchiformes > Hexanchidae > Heptranchias > Heptranchias perlo. Next base: position 5,259,634 of record NC_090347.1, on the reverse strand, counting down.
AGTAATTACAGGCCAATCAGCCTAACCTCGGTGGTGGGCAAATTATGAGGGACAGGATAAGCTGTCACTTAGAAAGGCCGGACTGATCAAGGACAGTCAGCACGGATTTGTTAAGGGGAGGTCATGTCTGACTAACTTGATTGAATTTTTCGAGGAGGTGACAAGGAGGATCGATGTAGTCTACATGGATTTTAGCAAGGCTTTTGACAAGGTCCCATGTGGCAGATTGGTCAAAGAAGTAAAGGCCCATGGGATCCAAGGGAATGTGGCAAATTGGATCCAAAATTGGCTCGGTGGCAGGAAGCAAAGGGTAATGGTTGATGAGTGTTTTTGCGAGTGGAAGGCTGTTTCCAGTGGGGTGCCACAGGGCTTGGTACTAGGTCCTTTGCTTTTTGTGGTATACATTAACGATTTGGACTTAACGTTAAGGGGCATGATTAAGAAATTTGCGGATGACACAAAGATAGGCCAATGGTGGGTTGATGGTGAGGAGGAAAGCTGTAGACTGCAGTGGCAAATGGAGTTCAATCCGGAGAAGTGTGAGGTAATGCATTTGGGGAGAGCAAACAAGGCAAGGGAATGCACAATAAATGGGAGGATACTGAGAGGTGTCGAGGAAGAGAGGGACCTTGGAGTGCATGTCCACAGATCCCTGAAGGTAGCAGGACAGGGAGATAAGGTGGTTAAGAAGGCATATGGAATGCTTTCTTTAATTAGCCGAGGCATAGAATATAAAAGCAGGGATGTTATGCTGGAACTGTATAAAACACGAGTTAGGCCACAGCTTGAGTACTGTGCACAGTTCTGGTCACCACATTACAGGAAGGATGTAATTGCACTAGAGAGGGTGCAGAGGAGATTTACGAGGATGTTGCCAGGACTGGAGAATTTTAGCTATGATGATAGATTGGATAGGCTAGGGTTGTTTTCATTGGAACAGAGGAGGCTGAGGGGTGATTTGATTGAGGTGTACAAAATGATGGGCCTTGATAGAGTGGATAGGAAGGACCTATTTCCCTTAGCGGAGGGGTCAATAACCAGGGGGCATAGATTTAAAGTGATTGGTAGAAAGATTAGAGCGGAAATGAGGAAAAGTGTTTTCACCCAGACGGGGGTGGGGGTCTGGAACTCACTGCCTGAGAGGGTGGTAGAGGCAGAAACCCTCAACTCATTTAAAAAAAATACCTGGATGTGCACCTGAAGAGCAGTGACCTGCTATGGACCAAGTGCGGGAAAGTGGGGTTAGGCTGGGTGGCTCGTTTCTCAGCCGGCACGGACACAGAATGGCCTCCTTCTGTGCCGTAAATTTTCTATGATTCTATGAGCTGTAGTGTTATCTGTTCCAAGAGCTCTGCAAGTTACTTTCGGTGGGCTTTTTGTTGAAGTATTGACATTAGACTAAGGCAGTCTTAGTTAATTGTTCACAATTTTTGCATGCAATTACTGTTCAGTAATGCAGTGGAACATAGTGTACCAAATTAATGATTTCTCGGAAGTATATGCTCACATGTTTTGGATGTGAATTCTGTACATGCAGGCAGAAAACTGAATTCACATGTTAAGTCCTCTGCTGTGTCTTTAATTGCATGCTGTGATATTTGTGGGAGTTTTCTTCAATAAAGCTCACTGTATTGCTAGATAACTGTCATTTTCCATTTCCCACATCAGCCATTCTTGTGGCTTCTAAGATTGCTGATTTAATGCAGTTTTCTGGAAAATTATGGGCAGGTTTGTGCTGTGGATTCATTCCAACAGGAACGGGGTTGAGACTACCCGAACACATTTCATGTATGACTCTCCCCAACAGAGACTTCCACCTGATCAGTTTGGGCTGTATTCTAGGTAAACAACACTGCGCTAACCCACTTAGCCCAGTCCCTATACCCTCTTGCATTTTCTCTTTGGCATTTAGTACCCTAATGTGAAAACACATTAAATTTAACATACCATTTCAGGAAATTAATAGCACAAAAGATGTTTGATTTTAAAGTGCAACAAAAGTCTTCTGTTATTGACAATCATATGCTTAATGGCCAATTTGTAAATTACTTTTTACTGCAAAACCCCTCACTAACAATTCTATGTATTGAAATAGATTCTAAACTATAGTAAGAGTTCAGTTCCTTATCAGTTTTTTTTTCACTATCCTTTAGTTAAATGAAGTAAGGCAGAAACTCTGAATTTAAGAAGTTGAAATATGAGGGGCACGATTTTAAAAGAAATCGGTGGGTGCGTTGGGGGGGGGGGGCAAATAAAATTGGGTTTTTGAGAAGAGGGCTCCAACACGCTGAAGAACGCACACGACCCAGAGCCATCTGGGTGCAGCGGCGGGATGATATTTAAAGCAGCAATTCAACTATTTAAAATAGTTTTTAAAAATCTATAAATGCCACTATGAAAGCAAGCGATTTCAACGCTGCCTCAACGTATTTCCCGTGCCGTGTGAAGCACGCCATGGGAAAGTCGGCGGGTTGCAGCCGGCAGCCATTTAGACATTTAAATCCCTGTTTGACAGATAAAAGGTGAGTTATCGCAGCAGGGCACTCAGTTCTCTCAGACAAACTTTTGGCTGGGAGATCTGTGTTTAGGCTGAAAATTCTTGGTTTACCCTCAATTGTTTGGTTTGCACATATTTACCAACTTTTCGGACCCCTCAAACTGTCACCATCAGGATGGGGGGGCGCGATAGCTGCATTCACCGTACATCCGAGGACGAGGAACATCACTATCCTCACCAGGCATGGCGTGCACTTCCGCCACTTGTTATTCCACAACACAATGCTGCGCCACAGGCACCTGCACAAGAGCAGAGAGGGGAACAGAGGGACTGACGTTGCAGGAGGAACTACCCTCATCAGAGGGTCGACAGACCGAGGCTGGGCTACCTGGACCTCTGAGGAGCAGTGCCTACGGAGGCTGAGAGCGAGTCGCCAGATGGTCACAGACATCTGCCTCCTTTGTGCCGAGCTGCTCCCGGCTGGGTCTGGCGGCATCTCATTACGCGTCGCTGTTAAAGTGACCACTGCCGTCACTTCTTGGCACCCTGGAATGATGCAGAGGCAAACGGTGGCATTGCTGGGGTGCCTGACGTCTGCCCACAATTGCGTAAGACAGGTCACCGATGGATTGTTTGGCAGGGCCTCGTGATACGTCAACTTCCCGTGGGCGGCCTCACCAGACGGAGAGGGCAGTGGGATTCTACACTGGCTGGCTTCCCACGTGTACAGGGTGCAATCGATTTCACGCATATAGCAATCCAAGAACCACCACGCGAGAAGGAATGTTCATCGATAGAAAGGGTTATCACCCGATCAACGCTCAGCTCATTTGTGACCACTGCAAAAGATTTCTTCATGTATGTGCAAGATTCCCTGGCAGCTGCCGTGATTCGTTCATTCTGAGGGAATCCAACATTCCGACCTCTTCCACACACCAAACAGCCTTAAGGGCTGGCTCCTCGGGAACAAGGAATACCCCCTGCACAAGTGGCTGATGACACCTTTGAAGAATCCCATCAGCGAGCAACAGCATTGATACAACGACAGCCACATCACCACCAGGTCTGCAATAGGACTGCTGAAGATATGATTTCAGTGCCTCGATCGTTCTGGTGGAGCGCTTCAGTATGCACCAGCGAGAGTGGGTCGCATTACAGTAGTGTGTTGTGTCCTGCACAACATGGCGGAACAGAGAGGGGTACCAGTTGATGAGGCCCCATGTCCTCATCCAGCATCCACATCTGCAAAGAATATTGAGCAGCAGCAGCAGCAGGAAGACAAACCCATGGGCAGAACAGCAGATCACCTGCATGCTCGTGAGGCCAGAGAGTCACTCGTGAACGGCTCTCATAAGATCATAAAGTGAGAATAGTCCAGTCCCCCGTCCCCCCCCCCCCCCCCAACCTTGCATAACAGTCCTGCAACTACACATACGCCCACTGCAAAGTCACCCACTGGGTGGCATTGTGTTGCCTTTCATGATGAGCGCACTTTCTTATGCTTATCACAAAAGGCAGTCAAGAATGGGCAAGACGTGGCAGTAGTAATGAGAATAATATTTAATGTGACTAACAAAAAACAAATATAAATGGAAAACATAACAGTCTGTCAGACACCCTTGTGCATACCCTTCGTGATCACACAACCTTAGCCTTTCTCTTCCTGCTGTCCTTTAGGGAAGGAAACCTGCTGTCCTTACCCGGTCTGGCCGATATGTGACTCCAGACCCACAGCAATGTGGTTGATTCTTAATTGCCCTCTGAAATGGCCTAGCAAGCCACTCAGTTATACAATCTCACTACAAAAAGTAATAAGAATAAAACAGGACAGACCACCCGGCATCAGATCACTAGGCACCGGACACGACAAAAGCAAACCAAGCCCAGTCGACCCTACAAAGTCCTCCTCGCTAACATCTGGGGACTTGTGCCAAAATTGGGAGAGCTGTCCCACAGACTAGTCAAGCAACAGCCTGACATAGCCATACTCACAATCATAATTTTCAGCCAACGTCCCGGACTCTTCCATTACCATACCGGGGTATGCCCTGTCCCACCGGCAGGACAGACCCACCAAAGGTGGTGGTACAGTGATATACAGTCAGGAGGGAGTGGCCCTGGGAGTCCTCAACATTGACTCTGGACCCCATGAAATCTCATGGCATCAGGTCAAACATGGGCAAGGAAACCTCCTGCTGATTACCACCTACCGTCCTCCCTCAGCTGATGAATCCGTATTTCTCCATGTTGAGCACCACTTGGAGGAAGCACTGAGGGTAGCAAGGGCACAGGATGTACTCTAGGTGGGGGACTTCAATGTCCATCACCGAGTGGCTCGGTAGCTGGCTGAGCCCTGAAGGACATAGCTGTCAGACTGGGCGTGCGGCAGGTGGTGAGCGAACCAACACGAGGGAAAAAACCTACTTTACCTGGTCCTCACGAATCTACCTGTCGCAGATGCATCTGTCCATGACCGTATTGGTAGGAGTGACCACCGCATAATCCTCGTGGAAACAAAGTCCCGTCTTTGCACTGAGGACACCATCCGACATGTTGTGTGGCACTATCACCGTGCTAAATGGGATAGATTCAGAACAGATCCAGCAGCTCAAAATGGGGCATCCATGAGGCACTGTGGGCCATCAGCAGCAGCAGAATTGTATTCCAGCACAATCTGTAACCGCAGGGCCCGGCATATTCCTCACTCTACCATTACCAACAAGCCAGGGGATCAACCCTGGTTCAAATGGGAGTGTAGAAGAGCATGCCAGAAGCAGCAAAAGGCATACCTGGTGAAGCTACAAATCAGGACTCATACATGCATGCATAAACAGCGGAAACAACATGCAGTAGACAGAGCTAAGCAATTCCACAACCAACGGATCAGATCAAAGCTCTGCAGTCCTGCCACATCGAGTCGTGAATGGTGGTGGACAATTAAACAACTAACAGGAGGAGGAGGCTCTGTAAACATCCCCATCCTCAATGATGGCAGAGTCCAGCACGTGAGTGCAAAAGACAAGGTTGAAGCGTTTGCAACCATCTGCAGCCAGAAGTGCCGAATGATGATCCATCTCGGCCTCCTCCCGATATTCCCACCATCACAGAAGCCAGTCTTCAGCCAATTCGATTCACTCCACGTGATATCAAACGGCTGAGTGCACTGGATACAGCAAAGGCTATGGGCCCCGACAACATCCCGGCTGTAGTGCTGAAGCTTTGTGCTCCAGAAGTAGCTGCGCCTCTAGTCAAACTGTTACAGTACAGCTGCTACTATGGCATCTACCTGACAAAGTGGAAAATTGCCCAGTACACACAAAGGACAGATCCAATCTGGCCAATTACCATGCCATCAGCCTACTCTGTCATCAGCAAAGTGATGGAAGGTGTCGTCAACTGTGCTATCAAGCAGCACTTACTCGCTAATAACCTGCTCAACGATGCTCAGTTTGGGTTCCGCCAGGACCACTCAGCTCCAGACCTCATTACAGTCTTGGTCCAAACATGGACAAAAGAGCTGAATTCCAGAGGTGAGGGGAGAGTGACTGCCCTTGACATCAAGGCAGCATTTGACCAAGTGTGGCACCAAGGAGCCCTAGTAAAATTGAAGTCAATGGGAATCGGGGGGAAAACTCTCCAGTGGCTGGTGTCATTCCTAGCACAAAGGAAGATGGTAGTAGTTGTTGGAGGCCAATCATCTCAGCCCCAGGACATTGCTGCAGGAGTTCCTCAGGGCAGTGTCCTAGGCCCAACCATCTTCAGCTGCTTCATCAATGACCTTCCCTCTATCATAAGGTCAGAAATGGGGATATTCGCTGATGACTGCACAGTGTTCAGTTCCATTCGCAACCCCTCAGATAATGAAGCAGTCCGTGCTCGCATGGGGCAAGACTTGGATAGCATGCAGGCTTGGGCTGATAAGTGGCAAGTAACATTCGCACCAGACAAGTGCCAGGCAATGACCGTCTTCACAAGAGAGAGTCTAACCACCTCCCCATGACATTCAAGGGTATTACCATTGCCGAATCCCCCACCATCAACATCCTGGGAGTCACCATTGACCAGAAACTTAACTGGACCAGCCACACACACATTGTGGCTACAAGAGCAGGTCAGAGGCTGGGTATTCTGCGATGAGTGACTCACCACCTGACTCTGCAAAGCCGTTCCACCATCTACAAGTCAGGAGTGTGATGGAATACTCTCCTCTTGCTTGGATGAGTGCAGCTCCAACAACACTCAACAAGCTTGACACTCTCCTGGACAAAGCAGTCTGCTTGATTGGCACCCTCTCCACCACCCGAAACATTCACTCCCTTCACCACCGGCGTACTGTGGCTGCAGTGTGTACCATCCACAGGATGCACTGCAGCGACTCGCCAAGGCTTCTTCGACATGACCTCTACCACATAGAAGGACTAGGGCAGCAGGCACATGGGAACAGCACCACCTACACGTTCCCCTCCAAGTCTCTCACCATCCTGACTTGGAAATATATTGCCGTTCCTTCATCATCGCTGGGTCAAAATCCTGGAACTCCCTACCTAACAGCACTGTGGGAGAACCTTCACCACACGGACTGCAGCGGTTCAAGAAGGCGGCTCACCACCACCTTCTCGAGGGCAGTCGGTGATGGGCAATAAATGTTGGCCTTGCCCACATCCCATGAACAAAAAGAAAAAAAACTACTTCTACATGGTGCATCTCCTCCGGCTGCAGCAGAAGTAGTGGCAGATTGCTCAAGTCTGTGCCCCGCCAAAGACTGCTCCACCCGCACCTGTGCAGAGGCGGACTCTGCCATCTGGAGAGGAGGCAGCATTGCGGGTACTGGTTGAGGGGGGGGGCAACAGGTGAGACGTGGGAGCGCTTTGAGTGGCGTTCCCACTTCCATGTCCCCTTTCGCCATCATCCTTCTCCTGGACCAGGCCCACATCACTCCTACCACCCTGCTGGATAACAGTTTGGAGGACATGTATGATGCCTTGTAAGCCCAGTTGTAAAGTTTCTGTGTGCTTATTTAAGGCGGCGGAATGTTGCTTACCGTGAGTCCGAAAGGCCGTTGTCAGGGCCTGAATGGACTCGTTTGTGAGCCGTGCGCGCCTTCTCTCCATTGCAAACATTTCCGCAGTTACCTGCGACGCTATCTCAGACAGTTCCTCACGTCCCTGTGCCACCGTTCCACTAAAGCAGGAGTCGGACTCCTTCATCCTCTGCGCTATTGTGGAGAGTGTGCGTGGCACCTGTTCCAGTATCTCGCAAACGTACTGTTCTCCCTTAATCATTCTCCTTTTAAAGGATGGCCCCCGGGGTTTAGCATCTGTGTCCAGCTGAGCAGAGTCTGGAGAGAAGTGCGCCCACCGACGTGGATTCTCCACAGCTGCCCCTGCCTCCAGTGTCTGCTCGTGCTCACTTGTGTGTGGTGACTCACCAGGTGCCAACCCAACTAACTGATTACTAGGATCCACTGAGGTGTGAGTATCTGCGCTGGTGGATGGCTCACTAAGATGTGACTATGTGCCCTCAGAGGCCGGGAGCTCCTCTGAGGAATCGTCCTCGCCAGTCACTGCGGTCGTTGAAAGGCCTGTAAGAGAACAGAAGGCAATATTAAGCATCATCACAGATGTGTCGTGTTGTGATGAGTATACTGAGGTATTCAACATGCCAGTCATTGTTAACATCAATTCATGTTGTGTGAGATGAATGTTAAAGGTGGGGTGCCAGTCTCGGCATCCCTAACGGACAGGCACTCGGGTGCGGCTGATCTCCAGGGCCTCCGTCTCTGTGAGGCCCACTGTTTGTTATGGCTCCCCTCCAGTCCTCGCACTCTTGCGTGCATTTTGCACGTTCTTCTAAAGGGAAGGAAGTACAGACGTGTGAGGGTGACGTGGTCAGCCGATGAATGCATTGTTTTGGGTGAAGCTGACTGTGAAAGAGATGCATCAGAGGGTGAGTATCAGACAGAGACATCACATTGGATCAGGATTGGGGTCAGTAGTAGTGGTGGGGTCACAAAAATGGTGATGTGAGGATGCGCTCAGGAAGGGCAGGTAAGTTGAGGAGCCTTAATTGGGTGTGAGGAGTGATGTCATTGAGTAGTCTTGGCAATGCGGAATGATGTGAAGGGGCATGGGGTGGGGAGGCGGGTGGGTGCGGTGGAGATGATGTGCAACACGGAATGTAAGAGAATCAGTAAGCGTACTCACTTTTTCTGACCTAGTTAGGTCATAGAGACGCTTGTGGCTCGTGGTCATGACCTCTTCTGCCACCTCGAGCCAGGCCGCCTTGATGGCAGAGGTAGAGCGCTTCTTCCTATCGTCAGAATAAAATAGTTCCCTCCTCCTCCTCACACTGGCCAGCAGCACCTCAAGTGAGGCATTGCTGAGTCTTGGAGCAGCCTTGCCCCTGTGCTGTTTCATACTATCTTCTTGCTCCTTGCTCCAGCAAAATTCATTGGAGCAATGGCCCTTTAAATCTAGACGCTCCAGCTGACAGCCTGTCATGCAAATGCGCAGTCCACCCGTTGTGCAGCTTCCGGATGGCAAACCCGGAAACAAGATTAATGGCCACCAATTAAGTCACGATTGCGTGGGGAATGTGTTTGTCACACACCCATTGACCTCCCCCCCCCCCCCCCCCCCCCCCCCCAACCTGCTGCCATCCCACTGCCTAATTAAAATCGTGCCCATTATATAATGAAAGAAACTCTCATGCACTTTTGGCCAAAAGGCTTTCTTTGATTTGTTAGACATTGTTGAAATTCCTTGGCTCTCCAAAGAGGTTCCTTTTTTAAATTCATTCTTGGAATGTGGGAGTCACCAGCAAGGCTGGCATTTTTGCCCATCCCTAGTTGCCCTTGAAAAGCTGATGCTGGGCCCACTTCTTTAGCCGCTGCAGTTCATGTGGTGAAGGCGTTCCTACAATGCTGTTATGTAGGGAGTTCTTGAATTTTGACCTAGTGACAATGAAGGAACAGCGATATATGTCCAAGTCAGGATGGTGTGTGAATTGGAGGGGAGCATCGAGGTATTGGCATTCCCATGCACCTGCTGCCTTTGTACTTCTAAGTGGTAGAGGTCGCGGGTTTGGGATTTGCTACCGAAGAAGCCTTGGCGAGATGCTACAGTGCATCCTGTAAACAGGACACACTGCAGCCACGGTAACCTGATGGTGGAGGAGGTGGATGTTCAAGCCAATGGATGGGGGTGTCGATCAATCAGACTGCTTTGTCCTGGATAGTATTAAGCTGCTTGTATTAGAGCTGCACCCATCTAGGCAAGTGGAGAGTGTTCCGTCACAATCTTCACTTGTGCCTTGTAGATGGTAGCGAGGCTTTGGGGAGTCAGGAAGTGAGCTATTTGCCACAGAATACCCAGCCTTGACTGGCTTTAGTGCCATGGCATTTATGTGGCTGGCCCAGTTCATTTTCTGGTCAATGATGATCCCCAGGATGTTCATGGTAGGGGACTTGGTGATGGTAATGCTATTTAATATCATGGGGAGGTGGTTATGCGTGCTCTCGTGTGGCACAAATGTTACTTGCCACTTATCAGCCCAAGCCTGGATGTTGTCCAAGTGTTGCTGCATGCGGGCATGGACTGTTTCATTGAGGAATTGCGAATGGCGCTGAACACTGCAATTATCAGCGAACAGCCCCACTTTTGACCTTATGATGGGAAGGTCATTGGTGAAGCAGCTGAAGGTAGTTGTACCTAGGGCGCTGCCCTGAGGAACACCTGCAGCGATGTCCTGGGGCTGAGATGATTGATTTCCAACAGCCATCTTCCTTTGTGCCAGGTATGTCTCCAGTCACTGGAAAGTTTTCCCCCGATCCTCATTGACTTCACTTTTGCTAGGGCTCTTTGGTGCCACACTTGGTCGAATGCTGCCTTGATGTCAAAGGCAGTCACTGTCACCTCACCACTATAATTCAGCTCGGGTCCATGTTTGGACCAAGGCTGAAATGATGTCTGGAGCCAAGTGGTTCTGCTGTAACCCAAACTGAGCATGTGAGCAGGTTATTGGTGAATAAATGCTGCTCAATAGCACTGTTGACTATTCCTTCCATCACTTTGCTAGTGATTGGGACTAGGCTAATGGGGTGGTAATTGGCTGGGTTGGGTTTGTCCGGCCTTCTGTTGACAAGACATGCCTGGGCAATTTTCCACATTTTCCTCCCAATATATGACCTATGGAGCATATTTGTCACCTTCTGTAAAGTATTAATTTTTTTGTTGACTTTATAAATAACAAGCCTGAAGATTCTAGGAGGAAGAATGGAGGGAGGGAAGGAATTCCACAGTTTAGAAGTGCTGCAAAGTAATATATTAAAATATGGGACTGTGCGATGTAGGAAGGAAGTGTGTTGGACTGTGTAGAAGGAACCAGGGAGACTAGCTTAGAGGAGTAATGACCATGGTATCAATAAAATGGAGATAGACGAGAAAGGTCGCAATGGTAGGTGGAATGGGAAAGAGGGATTGGAGGCTAGAGGAGGGCAAGAGATTGTTGATGAGATTTTTGCTGTATCCTGTCCAGGAGTGTTTAGAACTTTCCTGGATATATGAGCAGAACTTAAGTATTGGACTTTCTTGGGCTTTATAAAGAGTGAAGAGCTTTTGATAGAAAGATGGTCTAAAGAGGGAAACTAGCTTCTTGGAGGTTGCTTTAGCAATGGAGGAGATGTGTGACTTCCAATTGAAACCAGAGGAAATAATGAGGCCAAGACTATGATAGATGAAGGACTATGAATAGGACCATCAAAGATGGCAGGGGTGTTTGCTAGTGCTGTTGGAGAAGGTTTAAACTAGAATGGCAAGGGGATGGGAACCTGAGCAGGGAGACAGAGGAGAGGGAAACAAGGATAGAAACAAAAGACAGAACGGGAGGAAGCAATAGTGGAAAGCAGAGAAAACAAGGGTGAAAAACAAATAGGGCCATAGTGCAAAATAAAACTAAGATGACTAGCAATCTTAAAAAGACAAGTCTAAAGGCATTTTGTCTAAATGCGCAGAGCATTCGCAATAAGGTAGATGAATTAACAGCACAGATAGATATTGACGGTTATGATATAGTTGCTATTACAGAGTCATGGCTGCAGGGTGACCAAGGATGGGAACTGAACATCTAGCGGTACTCAATATTTAGGAAGGACAGGCAAAATAGGAAAGGAGATGGGGTAGCGTTGGTGGTAAAGGAGGAAATCAATGCAATAGGGAGGAAGGATATTGACTCGGAAAATCACTATGTGGAATCTGTATGGGTGGAGCTAAGAAACACCAAGGGGCAGAAAACGTTGATGGGGGTTGTCTATAGGCCCACAAACAGTAGTGGAGATGTAGGGGAGGGCATTAAACAGGAAATTAAGAGACGCATGCAAGAAGGGGACAACTATAATCATGGGTGACTTTAATCTACGTATAGATTGGTCAAACCAAATTAGCAATAATACTGCGGGGGAGGAATTCCTGGAGTGTGTACGTGATGGTTTTCGAGACCAATATGTTGAGCCAACTAGAGAACAAGCAATCCTAGACTGGGTATTGTGCAATGAGAGAGGATTAATTAACAATATTGTGTGGGGTCCCTTAGGGAAGAGCAACCATAACATGATAGAATTCCTCATTAAGATGGAGAGTGAAGTAGTTGAATGCAAAACTAGGGTCCTGAATCTAAATAAAGGAAATTACGAAAGTATGAGGTGCGAGTTGGCTATGATAGATTGGGGAACTTCACTGAAAGGGATGACGGTGGATAGGCAATGGCTAATATTTAAAGAAGGTGTGCAGGAATTACAACAATTATTCATTCCTGTTTGGTGCAAAAATAAAACAGGAAAGGTGCTCAATCGTGGCTTACAAAAGAAATTAGGGATCATATTAGATCCAAAGAGGAGGCATATAAAATTGCCAGAAAAAGCGGCAAGCCTGAGGATTGGGAGCAGTTCAGAATTCAGCAAAGGAGGACAAAGAGATTGAGGGCAAAAATAGAGTATAAGAGTAAACTAGCAGGGAACATAAAAACTGACTAAAAGCTTCTATAAATATGTCAAGAGAAAAAGATTAGTGAAGACAAATGTAGGCCCCTTACAGTCAGAAATGGGGGAAATTATAATGAACAAAGAAATGGCAGAACAATTAAACACATATTTGGTTCTGTCTTCATAAAGGAGGACACAAATAATCTGCCAGAAATGTTAGGGAACCAAGGGTCTAGTGATGGGGAGGAACTGAAGGAAACCAGTATTAGTAAAAAAAAAAATTAATGGGGCCAAAGGCTGACAAATCCCCAGGGCCTGATAATCTACATCCCAGAGTACTAAAGGAAGTGGCCCTGGAAATAGTGGATGCATTGGTGATCATCTTCCAAAATCCTATAGACTCTGGAACAGTTCCTACAGATTGGAGGGTGGCAAATGTAACGCCACTATTTGAGAAAGGAGGGAGAAAAAACAGGGAATTACAGACCAGTTAGCCTCACATCAGTAGTGGGGAAAATGCTAGAGTCTATTATAAAAGATGTGATTACAGAAGCCTTGGAGGGCATTAACGGGATTGGACAAAGTCAGCATGGGTTTATGAAAGGGAAATCATGCTTAACAAATCTACTGGAGTTTTTTGAGGATGTAACTAGTAGAATAGGTAGGGGAGAACCAGTGTATTTGGATTTTCAGAAGGCTTTTGATAAGGTCCCACACAAGAGGTCAGTGTGCAAAATTAAAGCACATGGGATTGGTGGGAATATACTGGCATGGATTGAGAATTGGTTGACAAGACAGGAAACAGAGTAGGAATAAACGGGCCTTTTTCCGGGTGGCAGGTAGTGACTAGTGGGTTACCGCAGGGATCGGTGCTTGGGCCCCAGCTATTCACAATATATATCAATGATTTGGATGAGGGAACTAAATGTGACATTTCCAAGTTTGCAGATGACACAAAGCTGGGGTGGAATGTGAACTGTGAGGAGGATGCAAAGAGGCTCCAATGTGATTTAGACAAGTTAGGTGAGTGACCAAGAGCATGGCAGATGCAGTATAACGTGGATAAATGTGAGGTTATCCACTTTGGTTGTAAAAACAGAAAGGCAGATTATTATCTGGTGATAGATTGGGAAAAGGGGAGGTGCAACGAGACCTGGGTGTCCTTGCACACCAGTTGCTGAAAGTGAGCATTCAGATGCAGCAAGCAGTTAAGAAGGCAAATGGTATGTTGGCCTTCATTGTAAGAGGATTTGAGTACAGGAGCAGGGATGTCTTACTGCAGTTATACAGGGCCTTGGTGAGACCACATCTGGAGTATTGTGTGTAGTTTTGGTCTCCCTATCTGAGGAAGGGTGTCCTTGCCATGGAGGGAGTGTGACGAACGTTTACCAGACTGATTCCTGGGATGGCAGGACTGACTTATGAGGAGAGATTGGGTCGATTAGACCTATATTCACTAGAGTTTAGAAAACATAAAACTCTAACAAGACTAGACAGAATAGATGCAGGGAGGATGTTGCTGATGTCTGGGGAGTCCAGAACCAGGGGTCACAGTCTCAGGATACGTGGTAGAACTGAGATGAGGAGAAATTTCTTCACTGAGGGTGGTGAACCTGTGGAATTCTCGACCACAGAAGGCAGTGGAGGCCAAGTCATTAAATATATTCAAGAAGGAGATAGATATATTTCTTAATGCTAAAGGGGTCAAGGGATATGGGGATAAAGCAGGAACAGGGTACTGAGTTAGATGATCAGCCATGATCATTTTGAATGGCAGAGCAGGCCCGAAGGGCTGAATGGCCTACTCTTGCTCCTATTTTCTGTTAGTAGGTGGTAGCGATTGGTTAGAATTGCGAGAGATGTGAAGAAATTGTGATTGAAGAATTGAAAGGAACATATTTCATTGCTCATTGAAAGGTATAGAGGAGATTTGCAAATGAGTCTTGGAGGGAGTGCAGTGTAGATTTACTAGAATGATCCCTGGACTCCAAGGGTTAAACTACAAGGAGAGATAACACAAACTAGGGTTTTATTCCCTGGAATCTAGAAGATTAAAGGGTGATTTGATCGAAGTTTTCAAGATATTAAGGGGAACTGATAAGGTAGAGAGAAACTCTTTCCACTGTTTGGGGAGTCCAGGACTGGGGGACGTAGCCTAAAAATTAGAGCTAGGATTTTCAGGAGTGAAGTTAGAAAACACTTCTACACCCAAAGGGTGGATGAAGTTTGGAACTCTCTTCTGCAAATGGCTGTTGATGCTAGCTCAATTGTTAATTTTAAATTGAAGATTGATAGATTTTTGTTAACCAAAGGTATTAAGGGATATGAGGCTAAGGCAGGTACATGAAGTTAGGTCACAGATCAGCTATGATCTTATTGAATGGTGAAACAGGCTCGAGGGGGCTAAATGGCCTACTCCTGTTGCTATCTTCCTATGAGTCAGCCATTGCACTGATGCTGTGCGATTTGAAGGAAGTTTGTGAATGCAAAATTATATCAACCGAAGTGGATAGGATTGGATGATCTAGGGAGGAGAGCATTGATAGGCACAACAAAGTCGTAGCGAAGCGCCCTGGGGAGCCCTGAGTTCATGGAAGAATCAAAGCAACTGATAATTGACCAAGGTATGCAAGAGCAGAGATCCAGAAAGGATCACAAGATTGCTAGTGATCATACTAAATACCATGCTGATCATGGATTAGACCAGAACGTACAAGGTAATGATTTGAAAATTAGTAGCAGCTTCCATAAGCTTAAAGTATTGATGTAAGGCTATAGACTGGTAGTTAACAGGGTAAAAAGGATTATCTTTTTTAAGATTAGGTGAATCTGAGCAAATTTCCAAGGAGCAGAAAAGTAGGTTGAGTGTAAGAAAAATTGAAGAGATGGCATAGGACAGAGATAACTTTGGATGTGTGCATCTTGGGGATCATGGCAAGAATGCTTTTAGAACAAGAGGTCCCATTGTAGTACAGAGCAGAGATTCTGGCAGACTTGATGCTGGTCATCATGGTTGAACAGAGTGGAACAATCGAGGAAGGTTCTTTGCAAAGATCAAGGTTAGAGTTCAAAGACAAGCATGAGCCAGAATATCTGCGGCTGTCCACCACCTTCTCAAGGGCAATTAGGGATGGACAATAAATGCTGGACTTGCCAGCAACACCCACCTCCCATGAATGAATAAAAAAAATCTCTTTAGGACAGCTAGCAGCTGTACCATCAGGACTGAAGAGGGGGTAGAAAGAAGGATTCGCAGAAGTTGCAAGAAACAGCATTGCCAAGGAGTAGGAAGACGGTAGTTGACATTTCTTTTTAATAAAATTTAGCAGTTCTAATAGTGGATTTACAAAAATTCCAAGCAAAGATAGAGTTCACTTGAGCTGCTTCAGTCCAAAGATACCAAATATGATGGGCTGATTTTTTTTTGAAACAGCAGAACTGACATGATGGTATCACAATGTGTGAAAGTAGCAGCTGGATTAGGAAAATGAGTAAATAATTCTTGAATTATTTAGGTCAGAAATTGAAGTACAAAGTTGAGGGAATTTGGAAGGGAGGAGAATTACAGGTGAAACTTAAATTTCATTATGAGCAACAATGAGGGCAAGATAACTGGAGATGAAATTGACAGACTAGAGATTCAAGAAAATGCCACAATGCTGCAGAAGCAGCAAATGGAGAAGATGCATTTTTGTCAGAGATCGCAATGTTGTGAATCTTTACATTGTGCTTTTATATAGTTCATTGTCAATAGCCAGAAGAAAAAGTAAGGGTAATGTGTCGTGAGGGGGGGGATTGCAGATCCCACTTAGTGTGCTGAATGAGCTACCAATGGTCTTTATAGTATCCATGGGCAACAACTGGGTTTGACATCCTATCTGAAAGATAGTACTTCCAACAGCAGCACTCCCTTTGAAGAAAAACAAAAGAGAAAATTGGATTAAAAAATGAGGTACCAAAGGTGGGGGGGGGGAAAGTGAAGTTCAATAGTGTCTGAGAGGTGGGGGGGAAATGGCAAGAATTTATATTGAGAAAGGTAACTACTTTGGGACACTGAAACATCCTTTTGGGACTTAAAGGTGTCTAGGAGGTGCATCCATGATCATCCAGTTGATCTGCCACCTATGTGAAAAATTCTGTCCCTCTTCTGAGGACAGGGCAACTCTATGCCTAGCTGACTGTGGCCAAGTAAGGGCATGGCAATGCAATATACAGCGATTGCCATGAAGGCAATGAAACAGGACAAGTTAACGAAAGCCACATTAGCTTACTGTATTGCTGACAGCATAAATGGAGTTGGGGCTCACTGTGGTTAATAACACTTATCCTAAGTGAGTTAGTTACTGCTGCCATGAATACTTAGAGTAGTCTAAGTAGTACATCTACTTAAGATGTACTTGCTTCTCTAAGTTAGTAGATTTTTTTTGTTGGTCCCAGCTTTTTGGGAAAGACAGTCATGAAGCTGGTGTCTTCAGTTAGGGGGCAGTGATGCTGTTCCTTTAGTGTGTAGTTTGAAAGTCACCTCTCCCATATTGTCAAATGTAAAACTTTATGAATTGATACCACCCAGGCAATGCTGTAACAGGGTAAAATTTGTAAATAATATATATAAAAAAAGTTGGTGGTTTTAATTTGAAAATGTATGTTGAGTTCTAGTTGGTTTGTAACTTACTATTAATTTGCTGTTTGTCTTGCAGTCAAAATTAATTAAGATTTATTTTATTTCCATTTTTCCCAATTTAATTGTGTCCCTTTTTTGTTTATAATTTCTAAGTTATTCCCTTATTCCCTTGAAAGTTTTGCTTTTTATATTGTTTTTCATTGTGTACTGGTATGTTTCGCAATCCAGAAGTCATAAGTTTTACTTCAAATTGCATGACAGTGGAATTTGCCAGCTTGGGTATAATAAGATTCCTTAATTCTCAACTGGATTTTTGGCAAGACCATTTTGATAGCGTTATGGTTCAAACTAACTGGGTGCCTTTCCAAAGACATTCTGGGTGTACTCACTGCCTGAATAAGCAGTGTCAGTGAAATACTAGAGAAAGGTGTCTACTGGATTATCGTGCTTCCTGCCTGAAGAGGCTACTTGAGAGGAAGACTCGTAAGTGGCAATATATTTTCAGTAAGTCTGAGTGAAAAGATCCTTGCTAGGAATACATAATGGTAGAACACACTTTGAACAGAATGAGCTTTACGGGTGATCTTTTTTAGTGTAACACAATTAATACTTTACATAAATAAAAACAAAATGCTGGAAAAGCTCAGCAAGTTAGGCAGCATCTGCGGAGAAAGAAACAGTTAATGTTTCAGGTCGAAGACCTTTCGTCAGAACTCGAGTCAAATGGAAATCCCTTCGTCAGGCCTTCGACCTGAAATGTTAACTCTGTTTCTTTCTCTACAGATGCTGCCTGACTTGTTCAGCTTTTCAAGCATTTTCTGTGTTTATTTCAGATTTTCAGCATCTGCAGTATTTTGCTTTTGAATTAGTACTTTACATTCTTGCTGATAAAGGTAAGGATGCATTTTCATAATACTACAGGAAAATGCTGTTTTAAGTGCTGGAAAAAGTGTGTTTGGGCAGCCTCTTTGTTATGCTTGACTCAATAATCCAATAGGTGTGTTCAAATACTTCATTGCTTCACTTTCATGTGAAAATGATGCACTTATCTTTTGCATCTTGTCCATATTAACGGTTTCCAAAAAGTTTTTTTCAATGCAGTGGTCCTTCTTTCACAGATTGTAATTAATTTTTAAATTAACTAACCAAACTATACTTAAATATTTGGAATCTAATGATCTTGTTCAAGATAAGGATAAATCTGAAATTTGTCGAAAATATAGTTGTATAAATGCTGCATAAAGCAAACTATTTTAAAAGCTTAAAAGTAACTTCATGAGACAGGAAATTGCTTTACTCCCAGAAGTTAGTTACAAAAAGTGTAACTAATTTGGTACTAGTCAACTGCCAGTGACTGGCATTGTTTTTAAAAACTAAAAATGATGGCTGTTGGCTTTAATAAAGTAGCCATGAAAAAATTAGTAACATGGTCTGTCTGAATACTTAGAATGCAGGACTGATGTATATAAATTGTCTGATGCCATAAACTCCAGTTGTATGAACATTTTAATTTTTGTAAATTTTGCATTAGGAAGCTTTTGCCCCAATTTGAAGTTGTTTATCCTCAACATTTCCCAACAGGGTTATCATTGAGATTGAGAATTTGCCAGTATAGTGGATAGAATTCATATTTACCACTCTGAGCTGCATTTGATATTATGGTGCTATTTTCATGTGTTTTATTTTTCTCTTTGGCTCTCTACAACACATAATTCCCTAGTCGATAGCAGTTATATTGTCAGTCATGCATTTGTGCATGCCTAGGTTCCCGCTGGGAATAGAACTTGTTTTTGCCGTGTTAAGTCACATGTTAAACTGATAATGCTCATTTATTATGAAACCTGTGTACGTGATTTAAATTGAAGTAGCTGAACTTTATTTTTAGTATGATAGGGAAAAGCCTGAAATGTGTAACCTGTGCATTTTTTTACAATTCAAAGCTGAAATTTCTGGTTTTCCCCCATTATAGTTGCATACGTGTTCCTTGGTTGAAATGTTGGGCAGTAAGTTTGCTCCCAGACTAATCCTGCAAAATGGTGCAAGAGCATCTGGGGTAACTTCTCAGAGAAAACACTTCCCTCACTAGTGCTGTTCTTAAATGGTGACTTTTTCTTTCCCATATTACTATGGGCATTGTGCTTGAGAGAGGAATCTAATCTAGATTAGCTAAATAGATTCTGCAGCTACAATACATACTGCAACATTGAAGATGTGCTAAAGCCTGCAAGTTTGGAGACTTGAAAGGTGTAAAGAACCTAAAATTGAAGCAGATACCTCTTAGGAGGGATCAAAATAGTTACAGAACCGAAATGAATAGGAAATGAAACTAGAGAAATCAAAATCTGTTTGCTAAATACAGTCTAAAGGGATCAGACCTGAGAAGAAAACTATTAAGAGCTTGCTGAAGAAATTGGCCAAGCTGAAAATTTAGCATGAAGGTAGCAGATTACAAAGGAGGCAATAACTAAAACTGTTCTTGGATCTCAAGAACCAGTGGAATTGTTTTGACTCCATCTAATTAAAATGCTCTGGCAGATTTCCACCTGTGCTGATAAATGCCATGAAAATCTTCTGGAATGTAATAGAAAAATTCTGTTAGTGATTCTTCAGAAACATGTAACAAATCATTTTAACTACAGGCAGCTACAGAAGGCAGTTATGCCAGAGGCAGAACCTACCATGCCAGTAAATCTGGTTTTGGTTATCTGAAAAATGCTGCTCCATTAAGTATCCTTGAGTGTGGGTGCAGGGTGGGGAGGAGACGAGTACATATGGAATGGACTTTATGCAAAGAAAATGGCAAATTTGAGATTACTTTGTTGGAGTGTTACTTTGAAATCTTAGTCTTCAGGCAAAGCAATAAAAGGGCATTAAACCTCAGACATTCAGATCTAATTGAAAAGTTCAATGGTAATTTTAGAATTTTAAGGATCGTGGCCTGCAATGTGAGATTTTTGTGACGTTTAAAAATGTACCTTTTCCCAAAAATCGTGGTAGGCGTAGTAACAAAATAGTGGAGGGGCTCCAATTTTTGCAACCCTTGCCTTTGTTATCTCCAGACTGGACTATTCCAATGCTTTCCTGGCTGACCTCCCATATTCCAACCTCCATAAACTTGAGCTCATCTAAAACTCTGCTGCCTGTATCCTAACTCGCACCAAGTCCCATTCTCCCATCACCCCTGTGCTTGCTGACCTGCATTGGCTCCCGGTCCAGGAATGCCTCAATTTTAAAATTCTGATCCTTGTTTTCGAATCCCTCCATGGCCTCGCCCCTCCTTATCTCTGTAACCTTCTTCATCCCTATAACCCTCAGATCTCTGTGCTCCTCCAATTCTTGACTCTTGGGCATCCCCGATTTTAATCACTCCACCATTGGCGGCCGTGCCCTAAGCTCTGGAATCCCCCTCCTAAACCTCTCCGCCTGTCTATCTCTTTCTCCTCTAAGACGCTCCTTAAAACCTACCTCTTTGACCAAGCTTGTGGTCACCTGTCCTAATACCTCCTTATGTGGCTTGGTGTCAAATTTTGTTTGATAACGTTCCTGTGCAGCGCCTTGGGACATTTTGCTACGTTAAAGGCGCTATATAAATGCAAGTTGTTGTTCCTGGTGTACCTATATTTGGGATGCATGGAAAAACCTGTCACAAATAGGATCTTTGTATGTGACAGTAGCAATGTGACAATAGCAAACAGTCTGTAATGCTGAGTGTTCATATTGTGCTTGTCAAAAATTGGCATTGTATTGTGTGACTAGTTGCTTTATTTTGGGCTAGAATCACCGGTTGAGTGACAGTACTATTTCAAAATTGCAACTTTTGTCCATCACCAATCCTTTTTGCCTTTGTATTCAACACTTTTTATAGATTATACAATTTGAGCTACTGTGGAACGTTTACAAGATACAATGTGTAACTTATTTTACTAGTACTGTTTAGGAGGTGCCAAGCAGAGGCTGGTGCGAAGTAGAAACTTGTGCCAAGTGAGTGGGAGGGAAACCTTTTAAGCAGAGCGATACAGATGACGCATGCGAATCTCCTAGCAGATTATTAGGAAGAATTTGATTATTCTCATTTCTGTACAAATGTAATTTGTATTAATTTTGCTCAGAACATTGTATTTTATATGCATAGCAGAGCTGCAAGCCAGATTCTTTAATATCTGATCTTTGGTTTGCTGAGAAAATGCCTGTTTTTTCTCACTCCCGGCTTATTTGATATTTCTAGTATTGTTCTGGCCTTAATGAAACCACTTCTGTGACAAATAATGTTTTTAATAATATTTAGCTGATTCCTGTACTTGGTTGAGAGAGATGCCAGTGTACTAAAAAGGCAGTAAGATAATTGCAGAAACTCCATGTGGAATTGGCTAATTTCATATTGGAAAGATGTTCTTTCCATGCCCTGTAATACAATCACACGTTTGTTTTTGCTTACCTAAAATAACTTAACCTTCCCTAAAAACTCTCTGAAATTCCAGGGGGTGGTGAGGGAGGGAAGTAGGCAATGAAGAATTGGACAAAAATGGAATAAAGGCTTGGAAATTGGGGGACAGGCGCAAAACACATTGGTACTTGCCACATGCTTTCATCAACCTGCACTTGGGAGAAGGAATTTTCAGACTCTTCCATTTTAATTGAACATGAATGCTTGTAGTATCTGAATTAAACTAACCAATGAATGATGTGGAATACAGCATTGCAAATATAAAGATTGTGAAATGTTGGGGTGGGATTCAGATTGCACAGAATTATTTGTGTCAGGGAATCATTCAGAAGGTTAACTTTACCATTACTAATTGGTATTACATTTGAATGAGTGATTTATGATAGGTTCTTTCAGTGGAACAAATCATTTGGAAAAAAGCACACCTCCCTTGAGAAGCATCACAGAGCAATCCCTCGTCCTGTGAATCTATATATTTCAGAGACAACTAAATGCGGATGCACAAGGTTCAATTTTTTTTCTTCCCGAACGCAAATTCTTCCTTTGGACATGGATATTATATGTAGAAAATTATCTTTCAGCCTGCCTTTCAAAGACAAATTATCCACATAATGTACCTCTGTAAATTGACTTATTTTCTTTCAAAATTACTGTTGTTCTGGGTAATTGATTTATGTTGTGCATAAAATGTCAACAACCTCATTTGAACGCTGTTAATACACTAATAAAAGGCAAGATTCTAAAAGTTTGAAACTGACTGTTTCTTTGGCTTAACGTAGCATTAAATGCTATTATTGAATTGTCTCCATTTCCCTATATTCAAATCAGATATGACAGTACATCAACACTTGTGAAGTTCCTCAATTATTCAATTATTTTCTTTGAAAAGATATTTAAATATTAGTGTTGTAGTCAATTTACAGCTCCTGCTTCTAAAATGAAGGGAGATCAGTTTAATTCAATATACTCTTGTCTTTGACTGTTTCGTAACACTTTTTGAAAATGTTAAATTTCAAAATGAACTAGCACTTTTGTGGACTGGACTGCAGCACAAGCAACTTCCCATGATGTCTGAATATGCATTGTAGACTGAGTAGGTTAGAAGGATAGATGGCTATCTGTTGTAGTTTGAAAAGAAATGCCTATTTTAAGCCTGGAAAAATTAAGACCGGCCTTGATAGTACTGTAAAGTGGTAAAAGTTCATACTTTGTGGTTATCTATGTAATGAACTTCGGATCGTCAGTGTGTCAGCCATGGCTCAGTGGTAGCACTCTCGCCTATGGTCCAGAAGGCTGTGGGTTCAAGTCCCACTCCAGAATCTAGGCACACAGATCTAGGCTGACACTCCAATGTAGTACTGAGACAGTGCTGCATTGTTGGAGGTGCCATCTTTCAGGTGAGATGTTAAACTGAGGCCCTGATGATCATCATCGTAAAATGATCAGCTATGACCTTGTTGAATGTTGGAGCAGGCTCGAGGGGCTGGATGGCCTACTCCTGCTCCTATTTCTTATGTTCTTATGCAATGCCATAGATCTTTTACATTCCTCTAGTATCCTGGCCAATATTTATCCCTCAACAAACATCACTCAAACAAATTATCTGCTCATTATCTCGTTGCTGTTTGTGGGACCTGAGGTTGAAATGCGCTATATAAATGCAAGTTTTTTTTCTTTATCAGTAGAGCAACTCCACGTTAACACGAAATGTAAAATTTATTTACGGCCCTTTTTGAATGGAGGCAGGTATGGAGGAATGCAGTGAGGCATTTTGAAGTGGGTTTGCAGCTTTACTACTATAATAGTGTCAACCAAAATGCTTACGTCCTATTTAAATTTGATACTTTATATGTTTTCCATTTATCCTCTTTCTCTTTTATTTTAACTTTTACTAAGCTTCTTTCCAATGTACCCTTTTCTAACTGTCTTCCTGTAAATAAAACAAACTGAGAACTGCTACTAACATTTTTATAATGCTCATTGTGTAGAGATATACTCAATGCTTTACATAATGAGTGGTCACCTAGGAGGAGGAAGAAGAGTCAGTAAGAGGCAACGGCATAGATTAAGAGGGGCATCTTCAGGTTTTTGAAGGGAATATGGTGGCAAATCAGAAATGTTGAGGTAAGGTGGTTGAAGGAGCGGTCACCGATTTGAGCAGGAAATGAGCATTAGGCTGGTAGAGGACCAGATGGTGTCTGCAGAGACTTGAGGCTGGGGAGGAATTTGATGGTGAAGATGATTGATTCTCTGGGACTTTGGATGCCAGCAGAGGTTGGTGAGGACAAATGATGGGAATGAAACCATACACGAATACAGAAAAGGAGGACCATTTGGACCATATTCATTCATTCATCCATCCAGAATGACCCTAAAGAGTCCCCCCACTGCAGCATCTAATTGGTTCTTAAATGATTCCAGGGTTTATGCTTCCACTACCCTTTACGGGAATCCATTTCATGTGCTGATCACTTTGTGTGAAGAACTTCCTAATATTGGTCCTAAATTTGTCTTTAACTAGTTTGAATCTGTGACCCTTTTGCCCTAGAGTTGCAATTTAAAGTAATTTTCTGGATTTACCTTTTCATTACCCTTTCCACTCTTGTATGCTTCCAAGATCATCTCTCAAATGCCTAATTTCAGGGTTGAAGTAACCAAATTTCTTCAGTCTTTCCTCATACTCAGACTTTTAAGATGAGGGATCAGCCTTGTGGCTCTTCTCTGCACTGCCTCCACTGCTTGAATGTCTCCTTTGTGTTTTGATGACAAGTAGTCGCAGTTCTTGAAGTGGTCCAACCAGAACACTACAGTTTGATCAACTTCCCCTGACTTGTATTCAACTGTTTTGGCTATTGTAGTTCAACATTTTGTTGGCTTTATTGAATGCTCCATTGGTTGTAAATGTTGACCATCATGTCTGTTGGGTCCTTTTCAGCTTCATCCTTGGATATTAAGGCATCATTTATGGACTATATGTTGCCCATTTTTCCTTTCTATGTGCAGTACTTCTACATTTATCTGTATTAAATTTCATCTGCCATTGTTCTGTTCAATTACACATTTGAGTTGTCTCCCTGATTCCACTGTCCCTTCTAGTTTATCATCTGCAAATTTGATTGATTTGCACTGGGTTCTAAGTCTTAAGTGTTGCAAATTAGAAACAGGAGTGATTCCTGGGGCATCTCAGTCAGTACTCGTTCTCCTCCACCCCCCCCCCCCCCCACCAACTCGTCTAACAAGTACCTGTTTTTTTACCCTTCAGCCAACTTCTTACCCCTGCCCTAGATTTATCCTGAATTCACACAGCCTTTATCTTATCTAATAGCCTTTCATCTGGAACTTTGTGAAATGCCTTCTGGAAGTTAGAACACGTCATGGGACATTTCACAGTCCACTTGGGATGTCACCTTCAACTTCCTCAACTTCTTTGGTCAGGTGGGATCTCCCCCTTCTCATTCAATATTTGCTGCCATTTACCATTATTATTGTACAGATAATTATCAAGTTTTTAATCTGATAGTTACTTCAATTTCTTGAAAAATAATAGACTGAGATCTGTAGTCTGATTGTCTGTCTGATTTGTTACTCTTTTGTATGCGAGCTTCACGTTTGCCTGTTTCTATTTACTGTTACCTCCCCATTGTCCAGTGACTCCATGATGTCAATGCCTCTCAAATGTCCTTCCTAGTTTCCTCAAGCAGTCGGGATAAATGTCATCTATCGCTGGAGATTAAGCTTTTGAGCCCTTTTAGCCTGTGTAGGATGTCCGTCTCATTTATATCAATTAATTCTGCTTATGTTATTTGTACTTGGGGCATGTTGTTTGTCTCTCCCTTGTGAATACTTTGAGGAGGTAATCACCCAGGATGCCTACTATCTTGTGATCATGCTCTATTTTGAGTGTTTTTGCATCTTTTATGGTTCTCGCCTCTTTTTCTGACTGCAGTCTTACTATTGAAGTACTGAAAAAACATTTTGTTGCCTCTCAGATGACTCTTTTGACCTTTTCCTGCATGTTCTTTATTCATCCCAGTTAACCCCATTCCCTTTCTGTGCAATAAGATTTTTCTTTCATTTTTGATCGGTTTAATTCATTTAAGGATAGTGAGGCAGGAGAGGGAGTGAGCCTATAAAGGGATTTCTAAAAGCGGACAAGGATCTTGAAGTTGATGTGCTGAGTGGTTGGCAGTAAGGAAATGGGTTGATCAGATTTTGTTGAGAATGTGATGTGAATGGTAGAGTAGGGAACTGTGGGGGGTGACTTCTGTGTTCTGAATAACTAAGAATAAACTGTGAAAACCTTTTCTCATTCTTGGCACTGTAAATAATATAGTCAAAATTCTACTAAGTTATTTACTGCACAGATAATTTATGTTCTGGGCATGCTATCTAGAATTGTTTTGAATTACATAAAGCTATAAGACTTCTGTTATGAATTTTTTGCAGTTAATATGCTTGTTATTTAATGCATGATCTTAGCTATTCTGTTAGGTAGTTTAGAACAGCAAACTGTCACTAGAATTGTAATTGTTGTATTTGGCTTTCAGTTAGACCATCTGGAGAGGCAAATTGGTCGCTTTATGGAAAGGAAAAGAAATCAGAGGTTTTGACTCTCCCTAGTCTTTTGTGCTGTCCAGTGGATAGATCGTAGAGTATAAACAGGCTTGAGGAACAGATTGCCCACTTCTCCCTATCGTTGGAGAATGACTGACTCGTGGGCACTGACAGTTTTTTTTTTAAAGTAGATAATTTTTATTGCTATTTCAATATATTTTAGTGTTGGTAATCCATTCTATTTAAACTTTTATTTGCTAATGCATTTACAGATCATGTCATGTTTTAAATCAGAAACAGCAATCAACAATTTTATATAAATTTGTAATACCCATTTGGCATTTCCTATTGAGAAAAAGTAGATGTACAGCTTTAAAATCAGGGCAAATATTTAAGCATTATTGGAACTAGGTACTCCATTCCCAAATAAGAAATTCTTGTTAAAATCCAAATAATATCTTGTGTAGAAAGGAATTGTGTAGGGAGACCATTATTCTTCCACTATCTTTCCTGACCATTTCAAAAACAATACACAAGATTTTTTTTTTAAAACTCCATGACTGAAAAGAATATCCTTCCCAAAACATTGATGCAGCAATGTCCTACAAATATCAATCAAGATGAATGACCAGGTGATCTGTTTTTGGTGATGGTACTTAAGTGAAAACGCCCTGCTTTTCAAATAGTATTAGCCTTGATTATGCACTGAAGTCCTAGAGTGGGGCTTGAATCCACAATCTTCTGACAGTGTTGAGAGGACTACCAACTGAGCCAAACTGACAGTACTACACACATACTAGTAGCGACAATGTTTTGCAATTCTAGGATCAGGTCCCTGCCAAGCATGTGATGGATAATGCCATATGGTTAGCACTGAACTGGTTAGAAAGCCAGGGGGAATCTACTGCCGCTCATTCATACAGATACAAAAGCTATAATTCTTTCCAGCTTCAATTAAAAGTTTAGTGTTTGAGAAGAAAGAACCAAAGGGATGATGGGATTCCTCCATGTAATGGATTTAGGGGAAAATAGGGTGTGCACAAACCCATTTTAAAAACAACTGAAACATATTTGACAACTTGGTTTCAGTATAAAGAATTTTATAACTTACTAAGTGCTTAATGGAAACAAATGAGGATTTTGTACCAAAACCTTTACTTCATTTTGTTTCGCTTATTTACAAATTCAAAATTTAGAGCTTCCAAGATTTGTTTGACCTATGTTGCCCAGTGCAGAATGCTTTGCAACTTCAATAAATTGCTGCGTGTTCTGAAATTGTTTTTACCCACACCATGACTATTTGAATGCTGCACCACCAATAATACTGATTTTGCTCTGACGTGATTGAGTTACAGGGTGAAACTTAGATGGGTCCATCACTAAGAACTGGCAGAAGTCAACTTTTCAAACTATAATCATGGTTTTTTTTTAAATGATTTGTATCATCGATTTTTTTTTTGAACGATTGTAATGTATCCATATGTTTTTTCTATTTTTAGACTGTGATACTTACACAAGACTGCAATGACAAGTCAGAACAGTAGCCATGCAGAAAGAGCAGTTTCTATGTCGTCATCACCAAAAGTGCAAGTTCAGCGCTCCATTTCTAGAGAGACCATCACTATACACTTTTCTGCTTTTGGTAAGGAGGATGAGGAGGAAGAGGAAGAAGAATTTGAAGATTCCTCCACAACTTTTCATGAAGACCAAAGTTTTGTACCAGGACTTAAAGAAAAAGAAGGTACTTGTGAATATGGTGGCCAACTTTTATCAGAGCCTGCTACCTCAAGTATGTCAGCGACATCAACTTCAGTTATAGTTTCCATTCCATCTTCAGCATTGACCATAACCTCTTCAGAACCATTGGAAACATTAGTGACATTGCCTTCTGCATCATTTACAACTACTGCAATGCCATTGCCATTGTCCTCATTACCAGCTCAACCATTGGATTTCACCAGTTTGTCTTCAGAGGTGAGAACTACAATTTCAGCCTCTACATCTGATTCTCTGTCGAAATCTGTTGTGCCCTCCATTGTCCCTTCAACTTCCATGACAAGCACAAAGCCGTTCATGAGTTTAGTAAAATCTCTTTCAACAGAAGTAGAACCAAAAGAACCCACAACCCCTCTAAGGACAAGGCACTTAATGAAAACACTAGTTAAATCTCTGTCAACAGACACATCAAAACAAGAATCTGAATCTGTCCCATTTAGGTCCTCTGATTCCCGAATAAACTTGCATCTGTTCAAACAGTTTACTCAGCCTCGTGTCACTGGAGGGGATTCTAAGACTGCACCTTCTTCTCCACTCACCTCTCCGTCAGAAGGTAGGTCATTTTTTAAAGTAACTGAAGTGGAGGCTAAAATTGAAGACACTAAAAGACGATTTTCAGAAGTTATTTATGAACCTTTTCAACTTCTAAGCAAGATAATTGGCGATGAAAGCAGTAGTCTTCGGCATAAGGCCTTATCGTCCAGCGCGACAGAACTTTCTAGTCTTACTAGTTTAAATGGACATTTGGAAAGCAACAACAACTATAGCATTAAAGAGGAAGAATGTGATTCTGATGGGGACTATTCAACAAAAGATTCCATTCCAAGTAAAAGTAGTTCCAAACCCATGGATGAGCCATCAAAACAGGGGGACACTAAAAGCTCATTGTTGGGGACCACAAAGGAAATTTCTTTGAAGGCATCTTCCCTAGGTCTAGAAAAATGCTCACTTTCTGTACTTGCCAGCAAAGAAGAAGATGACTACTGTGACTTGTACCTTGAAGAATTTGAGATGGAAACTGAGGAAGAGATTGTTGTGGATAAAACTATAGAACCTTTAACTGGAGAAGAAGCATTTGAGGAAGAAAGTAAAGTATTAGGGCAAGATGAAACAGAGTCTGAATTACAGCCACCTGAAGTTCCACTTAAGACTTTATTACTCTTTACCATGCTTGTATATTCCTATTTAGTGCTGCCTCTGCCAAGTTATTTAAGTGGGCTATTCCTAGGCATTGGCTGTGGATTTATGATAGCAATTGGTGTTGTTTGGCTGTTAGTCCCAAGAAAGTCGAGGGACTATCAACAGTCACAGAGAAAGATTCGTTTTGAACATCTAACTACAGAACCTCTGGATATAAAGGAACCAGAAATATTTAAGGTGGGAATATTTTAATCTTTGGAATTTGGTTTGCGTTTAAACATTATACTTTCAGGTTACGTGGCTGATGCAAAGCACGAAGGATGAAATATTTTGTCTGTAAAATTTTTCAAGGGATTTCATTGTTTGTAGAAAGTTCATGTAGGTATAGTGCCTGCAGTGTTAGAGAAGGCTATTCTTGAATTGTAATTTTTTAAAAGATTTGCAATTTTGACTCTTTAGGTGCACTCAAGCTAATTGATTTTAAGTTTTTATACACACTAAAAAGAAAAACTTGCATTTACATAGCACCTTTCATGACGTCAGGACGTCCCAAAGTACTTTTGAAGTGTAGTCACTGTTGTAATGTAGGCAGCACGGCAGCCAATTTGAGCGCAGCAAGCTCCCACAAACAGCAATGAAATAAATGACCACATAGTCTGTTTTAGGTGTCGGTTGGCCGGGACACCGAGAGAACTTCCTTGCTCTTCGAATAGTGCCATGGGATCTTTTACGTCGACCTGTGAGGGCAGACGGAACCTCTGTTTAACATCTCAACCGAAAGAAGGCACCTATGACAGTGCAACACTCCCTCGGTACGGCATTGAAGTGTCAGCCTAGATTATGTGCTCAAGTTTCTGGAGCGGGACTTGAACCCACAACCTTCTGACTCTGAGGCAAGAATGCTACCACTGAGCCACAGCTCATACCTAGTTGATCTCCTGTTGCACTACTCAAGGACAAAACAAATGTGTTTCTCTCTCCCACTCTATTCTATTCTCATTCCCCCTCCCAATATGCCTTTTTTTCATCCATCTCCAACTACAATTCTGTCTATTACTTTCTCATTACATCTTTGTCTTCCTCTCCTGTATGTCTGCCACTCGTACATGTTCCTTTACTGATTTACTGAATTTGTAGCTATCTCTTTAAAAGCCCAGGGCACATTAGGATATCGATGGTTCCCTTTTTATCATGCCAAAAATGGAGTAAATATACTAGTGGGTCATGTCAAAGATTAACATCTACATCTATTAAGGTACTTCAGGTAAATTTTACAAAAATTAAGTTGTCTTTGTTGATTTCAAATTCAGCTGAATTTGCCTAATGAAGTTTAATCCAGTCTGTCAACTGCTTTGGTTCACAGTTGCTGATAAATTATTGCAGATGAGGACAGCTCAGTTATTTTCAGCTGGTCCAGATAATAAACAATAATAAGATTTGTACATGCCATGTTACTGTGAAACTTGGGTTATGAATGCTTAGTTTTTGGATGTTTTAATGAGACTACTACATTTAGCTGAAGAAAAGCCAGATTTGTGTACTTGAGGTGCAAATGTCCGTTGTGTTTATCTTTTTAACCATTGCCGAGCTGGGTATACAGAAAGATGAACTGTAGTCAGTGGTGTACGTACATTACTGAAACTGGCTCTCCTGAAAAACCATAAATGCCATTCAAGTGAAGAATCATAGAAAGTTATAGCACAGAAGGAGGCCATTCGGCCCATCGTGTCTGTGCCGGCCGAAAAAGAGCTATCCAGCTTAACCCCACTTTCCAGCGCTTGGTCTGTAGCCCTGTAGGTTACGGCACTTCAAGTGCGTGTCCAAGTACTACTTAAATGAGTTGAGGGTTTCTGCCTCTGCCACTCTTTCAGGCAGTGAGTTCCAGACCCCCACCATACTCTGGTGAAAAAATTTCTCCTCGGCTCCCCTCTAATCCTTCTACCAATTACTTTGAATCTGTGTCCCTGGTCACTGACCCCTCTGCTAAGGGAAATAGAACCTCCCTATCCACTCTATCTAGTCCCGTCATAATTTTATACACCTCAATCAAATCTCCCCTCAGCCTCCTTTGATCCAAAGAAAACAACCCCAGCCTATCCAGTCTCTTTTCATAGATAAAATTCTCCAGCTCTGGCAACATCCTTGTAAATCTCCTCTGTACCCTCTCTCTACATCTTTCCTGTAATGCAGTACTCAAGCTGTGGCCTAACTAGTGTTTTATACAGTTCTAGCATAACCTCCCTGCTCTTGTATTCTGTGCCTCGGCTAATAAAGGAAAGTATCCCGTATGCCTTTTTAACCACCTTATCTATCTATCCTGCTACCTTCAGGGATCTGTGGACATGCACTCCAAGGTCCCTTTGTTCCTCTACACCCCTCAGTATCCTCCCATTTATTGTGTACTCCCTTGCCTTGTTTGCCCTCCCCAAATGCATTACCTCACACTTTTCTGGATTGCATTCCTTTTGCCACTTTTCTGCCCACTTGACCAGTCCATCGATATCTTCCTGCAGTCTACAGCTTTCCTCCTCACCATCAACCACACGGCTAATTTTTGTACCATCTGCACACTTCTTGATCAAGCCCCCCACATTCAAGTCCAAATCATTAATATATACCACAAAAAGCAAGGGACCTAGTACTGAGCCTTGCGGAACCAGCCTTCCAGTCACAAAAACACCGTCAACCATTACCATTTGCTTCCTGCCACTGCTAATTTTGGATCCAACTAGCCGCTTTCCCTTGGATCCCATGGGCTTTTACTTTTTTGACCAGTCTGCCATGTGCGACCTTGTCAAAAGCTTTGCTAAAATCCATGTATACTATATCGAACGCGTTACCCTCATCGACCCTCCTTGTTACTTCCTCACAAAATTCAATCAAGTTGGTTAGAATGACATCATGCTTGGCAGGATTGTCATAAGGATCTCCGTAAAGCATAATGGTGGATGTCACTGCCTAGATGCACACTTGACATTGACTTCCAACCCCCAAATATGCACGCGAATCCTTCTCTCAAATGATGGGTTTTTTTTCCACATTGTATTCTGAAGTTGCATTGTGGAAAACTTTCTCAATGCATGAGAATATACGAAGAGAAATTGTATTACTGCTGCATATTTCATTCTTGTGACAAAATCAGACTTACAATTACTACACAGTAATACTGCTCTGCAAGTATAATCTGTACTTATATATATTAATAGCAATGGGATTTCATTTTTTTTTTTTAAGGACATTTAAATGTTACCCGTGCTTTTGTTTATACCAGCTTTACTTTGACTATGCCTACTTACAATATTGTTTTTCATTCTCAAGGTGTGGGCATTGCTGGCAAGGCTGACATTTATTGCCCATCCCCAGTTGCCCTTGAAAAGGCAGTGGTGGGCCTTGAGCCACGTAACAATTGCAATATTGTATGACTGCTACCTTTGTTACGCACTTTTCTTTGCTTCCTTGAGCATTTGCAATATGTTTTTTAAAAAAAAACTGCACAGCTGATATACCTCCAGCAATGCCAAGCTCAATAGTGAGTACAGTAAACCTGGAAGTGAGTTGTGTTTTGGGCCGCCTGCTACCTTTGCTGAAAAGTAATTAGCCTGATGCTTGGCAACCACAGTGATCGTACTGTCCATGACATGGGCTGTTCTACTAACAGCCTATGGTCAGGATCCCTAGAATTCTACAGTATAAGAATGTAGAATCTGTGGCAAGTCTGTTTAGGATTTGGGGACATAATCGATCTGCATAAAGGAAATTGTTTTAAAATGCTGTGTAAGAGCAGTGCTAAACTAGTGCCTTTTATTTAGAAAGATGTGCATTTTAAGCCATTGTGTCGAAAGATGTGCGAAGAATCCTGAGGGGAGAGGCATTATAGGAACTGCCTCTTTTATTCTGACTAACATGCAGAAAGAAAGAACTTGTATTTAGATAGTACGTCTCTTGGCCTCAGGACATCCCAAAGCACTTGACAGACAATGAACTGTTGAAGTGCAGGCACTGCTATGTAGGCAAAAGCAGAAATTAATTTGTGTACAGTAAAATCCCACAAACAACAAATATCTATCGATAGATATATAGATATCGAAGCCACCCATTGGCTCACCAACCTGGACTTGGTAGATATCTATCGATAGATATCTACCAAGTCCAGGTTGGTGAGCCAATGGGTAGCTTCGGAAGTGGTTGATGCAAGTTTGCGATACCGCCAGCAAACAGTAAAAGTGGGCACTGATTTACGTTGTGGTCCTTAATTTGAGACTGGTGTCCGCAGTCGCATTATGCGTTCTCTCATATCTTCCAAAGTTGTAAGAAATGACCGCATCTGCCTTGCGATGTTCTGAAATGGTTCAATACAGGCCAGTGTTTCTGGGGACTTCTTTTGTGGGATCAGCAATCAGATGTTTGGGACATTCATATTGTCCCAGAAACTCTTTCCATTGTGCCTCAGGATTAAATGAGGATGCTTGAAGAGCATTAGTCCGATCCCAAAAAGTCTTGCAAGATTTCAAGTGTGATTTCGGAAGATTCTGGAGATTCATGAGTTAGTAAGTTTAGGTTGGCCATGGCTTGATTGTACTCACCAGCTGTTAGTGTGGCTGTCTGGATTTTATGTGGGGATATATGTGCCATAGGAGGTGACCATTGAACTGGTGTTGATTTTAATGTTTCAGTTCATTTTCATTGTGGCATTAAGCTGCACGTCCAGAGATTTGGTATGTGAGCTGCATACCCAGACTGATGTGCAATATTCAGTGGACAAATATACCAGCTTGATGCTAAAGTGGAAATGTTACGACACTAGGAGATGAGCTCCAATGACTGGGTGGCTGTTTTTCATTTTTCCCCCTTTTGTTCATACTTATCCAATTATAGCAGTAAACCAGAGGCAAAATGACAGATTGAGCTCTCTGGAATGTAAAACAATATGTGCAGGAACATGGAAACAAGAAACCTGTAAACAATGAAGGGGTGTACATTAGCAGAAATAGCGAAGAGGATTTGGATCTGGTTATGGATTATTTGCTGAAAATGTCCAGCCAATGTGAACCATTGCTAACAAAGCTAATGTAATAATCTAATGCCCTCAAGATGTAATCTATTATGTGGTTACTGGTGAGGCTGCATTGCAATATTGTGTACAATTTTGGACACTTGTAGAGCTGGAAACTACATGGGACTAATGGTGCTTGTGCTGCTTGGGTAGGGAAATATTATCGGGAGGAAATGAAGCCAGGGTTCAATAGTGAAGATGAGGGGATGATGCCTGTTCTAGATTTTGCAGAATAATGTTTGGTGATCAGACAGCATTTATGAAGAACTTTTGCTCATGAAATAAATGAGTATGGTAGAGTCTCTGTGATAGGATACGTTGCACTTTCTATGTGGAAGAAATGGTACAGTGCGGAGGTAAAATCGCCTTTTCTCTTTGCTCTTATCAACTGAAAATCTGTGACTTTCTACATTCAACAGCAAATTTTCACATTACAGCTGTGTAAGGATAATTCCAAAAGCAGCTAAAGCCTTGAGCAATTTACACAGGAAGTGGGAGCAAACTTAAAATCCAGTCTGCATAGGAAATCAGAATAAATGTAATTCTAGTAAGACCATGTTTTCTGAGCATGCCATAGTGTCAGTGAGAAGTGCAGCTTCTAACATTCAAGGCTCAGAGCAGGTATCAGCAATCTTTCACTATTTACCATCTAAAAACCCTTCATAATTTTAAAACCTGATGTCCTCAAATACTTCTGTTCCAGTGGAAAAAGGCTCCACTGTTTCTGTCCTTCATAACTATAACTTCTCATTCCTGTATTATTATAGTAAATCTTTGTTGTACTCTTTCCATGGCTGTAATATCCTTTGACCAGGACTGCACACAATACTCCAACATTGATCTGACCAATGTCTTGTACAAACTCAACATCAAATCCTTGCTTTATTATTCAGTGCTCTGACATATGAAATCTGAAATCCCATTTGCTTTTTTATGACCTTTACTTGTTTTTCCACCTTTTAAAGGTCTATGTGTCTAGATCTCGGTTCCTCATCGTTTGAGGCACACTTTCTTTTACTCTTCCCAAAATGTGCTACTTCACAGTTGTCTGCATTGAACTGCATCTGCTACTTCTCTGCCCATTCTAACATGTTTCTGACCTGCATTCTTCAGTTTTCTATGCCCCATAACTTAGTGTCTGTAAACTTTAATATCATTCCTGCTTTGTCTGTGTCCAAGTGGTTTATAGAAATTGAAAACCAAAGTCCTAGTACAGATCACTTGGGCACATCACTTCCCACATCCTCAAAAGCACCCATTTACTCCCTACTCTCTACTTTTTGTCCCCCAGCCATCACTCCATCCATTTCCTTTACTACTGTGTGCTTTATTATAAATGATCTAAATGTGCACTTTTCTTAACATACCTAATATGCAGGTTTCCTGTATGCTGCATGTGTACTACACAATGTATATTTACTACAACAATGTGTATTTACTACGACAACCTGCATTTATAGAACACCTTTACTATGGAAAAAGTCACAAGTAACTACACTTAGGGGGAAGAAAGAACTTACATTTATATAGCACCTTTCACAACCTCCAGACATCCCAAAGCATTTCACAGCCAATTAAGTACTTTTTGAAGTGTAGTCACTCTTGTAATGTAGGGAAACTTGGCATCCAAATTGTGCACAGCAAGGTCCCATAAACAGCAATGAGATAATGACCAGATAATCTGTTTGTGATGTTGGTTGAGGGATAAATATTGGCCAGAAACCAAAATTGTGCTCTTCAAATTGTGCCATGGGATCTTTTACATCCAGCTGAGAGGGTAGACGGGGCCTTGGTTTAATGCCTCATCAGAAAAACGACATCCTCAGTGTTACATTGAAGTGCCAACCTAATTTATGTGCTCATGTACCTGGATGGGGCTTGAATCCTCGACTTTGACAGAGGTGAGAGTGCTACTACTGAGCCAAGACTGACACCTCAGGAGGAACAAACACTGAGCGCAAGTAGGAAAGATGATTAAAGACACTGTCAAATTGATAGATTTTCAGAAGGCATTCAGAGGCGAGAGAGAGGAAGCTAAGAGGAGTTCCAGAGACTAGAGCCAAGAAGGTTCTGCCACCTGTGGTGGATCAGGAGGGGTGTAGGGAGCTGTAAGGCTGGAGGACATAATGGGAATGATGCCTTGGAGGGATTTCTTGAGGATTTTGAAATCAGTGTCGTGGCAATAGAGAGCCATTGTATGTTGACTAGGATCGGAGTGATGAGCAAGTAGACTTACTGTAGGACAGGATGCAGGTGGCAGAATATTGGACGAGTTAGAGTTTGTGGAGGGTGGCACTTAGACTTGCAAGGAGGGATTTTTAAAAATGGCGTCTGGAAGCCGCAAAACGAGGATAAGGTGGATGGGTGATATTAAGAGCTGGAAGTAAGCGATTTTTGGTGGCTAGGACATGAGTCTTGTAACTCAGTCATGTATCAAACAGAACTCCAAGGTTGCCACACTGCCTGGAGCAACTTGAGTGAACAGTTGGAGATGGACGTTGGAATTAGTGGCAAGGGTGTTTTTGGTGTGACTAAATATGGTGGTTTTGGTGGTTCAATCAAAGGAAATTTTTATCTCATCCATGACTTGCCAGATTGACACCTGTCTAACATCAGTTGTAGTCATGGATTTGAGGGTGGTGGTGGTGGGGAGTTAGAGCTGGGAGTCATCCGCATACATATGGAAACTGATCAGTGTCCATGGGGAGGTTCACTAGTGCTGTGGGGGCAGTTTTAAACTAATTTGGCAGAGGGATGGGCACCAGGATGCAGCATTAGAAAGGAGAAACAAGGTGCACAAAGGATTGGGAGAGACAGATAGCACTAGAGTAAGAAATAGTACAGTATTAAGTGGGGTCAGACTAAGGGAGAATACGAGAAGGTCTAAGAGAGGTTTACAGTGCATGTGTGTAAACACATGAAGCGTGGTAAATAAGGTTGGTGAGCTGCATGTGCCAATAGCCACATGGGAATATAATGTTGTGGCAATAACAGAGACCTGGCTCAAAAAAGGGCAGGATTGGGTGCTAAATATTCCAGGATACAAGGCATTCAGGAAAGATAGGGAAGGAAAGAAAGGAGGGGGGTGGCAGTATTAATTAAGGAGAATATTACAGTGCTGCAGAGAGGATACCCTTGAGGGGTCAAGGACAGAATCTATTTGGTTAGAGTTAAGAAACAATAGAGGTGCCATTACACTACTGAGGCTATTCTATAGGCCACCAACTAATAGGAAGGATTTCGAGGAGCAAATTTGTAGGGAAATTAGAGAGGTGCAAGATCCATAGAGTAGTGATAATGGGGGACTTCAACTACCCTAATGTAGACAACAATAATAGTGTAAACAGCAAAGAAGGGGAGGAATTTATGAAGTGTGTTCAGGAGAACTTTCTTGATCGGTATGTTTCTGGCCCAATGAGGAAGGAGCCATTGCTGGATCAGGTTCTGGGGAATGAGGTGGGTCAAGTGTTAG
Source organism: Heptranchias perlo (assembly GCF_035084215.1). Lineage (NCBI taxonomy): Eukaryota > Metazoa > Chordata > Chondrichthyes > Hexanchiformes > Hexanchidae > Heptranchias > Heptranchias perlo. The sequence goes on along the minus strand of NC_090347.1, from coordinate 5,222,101 downwards.
TGGGGGGAACATTTTGGGGAACAATGATCATAGCTAATCTAAACCTTATGATACTATGGAAAAGGACAATCTCGAGTAAAAATACTTAATTGGAGGAGGGCCAATTTCAGTGGGTTGAGAACGGATCTGGCCCGAGTGAATTGGATTCAAAGATTGGCAGGGAAAGCTATAATTTCAACTGTCAAACCCTTAATTTAATTTCCCAATCTACCTTTGACAACTCGCCCCTCATACCTATATAATTGGCTTTATTTAAGTGTAAGACTCTAGTTTCTTACTTAAGTACGTTACTTTGAAACTCAATGTAAAATTCTATCATAACCCCAGAGGTTGTTTTACTGAGATTACTAATTAACCCTATCTCATTACATAACACAAGATCTAAAATAACCCATTCCTTGTTGGTTCCATGACGTATTGCTCTAGGAAACCGTCTCAAATACATTCCATGAACTCGTCTTCCAAACTACCTTTGCCAATTTGATTTGCCCAGTCTGTATGTGGATTAAAGTCCCCCATGATGACTGCATTTCCATTGTTACAAGCTAGTAATTGTTTCATGATTATTCTGTCCAATGGTATTGCTACTATTAGGGGGCTATAAACTACTCCCACCAGTGTTTTCTGCCCCTTGTTATTTCTAAGTTGCACTCATAGTGATTCTACTTCCTGATCTTCCGAGCCAAGATCCTTTCTCTCCACTGTCCTTATGTCATCCTTTATTATTAGGGCTGCACCCCCTCTTTTTCCATCCTGCCTGTCTTTTCTAAATGTCATGTACCCTGGAATATTTAGTTCCCAACCTTGGTCATTTTGCAACCATGGGCTCGATTTTTAAATGACAGTGCGGGGTGGGGGTCAGTAGGCACGGGGGTAACCCGACTAATAAATTCCTACCGATTCCCACATTGTAAGTTAATTGGTGACCCTTAACGCAGATGCAGCTTCTGGGTTTGCCGTCCGAAAGTTGCGCAGTGGGCGGACTGTGCACCCGCATGACAGGCTGTCAGCTGGAGTGGCTCTATTTAAAGGGCCATTGCTCCAGGCTTTTGCTGCAGTAAACACCAGAAAACACACAATATGAAACCGTACAGGCGCAAGGCTGCTCCGAGATTTAGTGATGCGTTGCTGCAGCAGCTATTGGACGGTGTGAGGAGGAGGAAGGAAGTCTTTTACCTATGGACGGGAGGAAGTGCCCTGCCTCTGCCACCTCGAGCCAGGCCTTGGTGGCAAAGGAGGTTACCAGCAGCACCAAATCTCCCGCACCTGGGTCCAGTGCAAGAAACGCTTCAATGACTTAACTAGGTCAGCAAAAGTGAGTACACTTATTGATTCTCCTGCATTCTGTCTTGCACATCAGGACCCCCCGCCACCCCACCAAACTCATTCTACATTGCCAAGACTACTCCATCACACCACTCCTCGCACCCACTTAAGGCTCATCCTCAACTTACCTTCATTTCCTTAGCACTTCCTCACCTTCCCATTTGTGACCCCATCGCTACCACTCACCCCAATCCTGATCCAATGTTATGGTTCTGTCTCATACTCACCCTCTGCGCCTCTTTCACGGGCAGCCTCACCCAAAGCAATGCATTCATTGGCTGGCCATTTCACCATCATTCATTCTCACGTCTGTTCGTTCTCCCTTTCTAGAAGAAGAGAGCGTAAAATGAGTGCAAGAGGGCGAGGACTGGAGGCGGGGCCACAACAAGTAGTGGTCCTCACTTACGCGGAGTAGATCAATCGCACCCTTGAGTGCCCATCTGTCTGGGACGCCGAGACAGACACCCCACAAACGTCTGGTGACACAACTTTAATATTCATCTCACACAGTATGAATTGATGTTAACAATGTTGCCATGTTAAACACCTCAGTATGCTCATCACAACATGACACATCTGTGATGATGCTTAATATTGCTTTCTGTTCTCTTACAGGCCTTTCAAAGACTGCAGTGACGGGAGAGGGTGATTCCTCAGAGGACCTGCTGGCATCTGAGGTTGCACTGTCACACCATAGCGAGCCATCCACCAGCACAGAAATTCACACCTCGGTGGGTCCTAGTAGTGTTAGTTGGATTGGCACCTGGTGAGTCACCACACACAAGTGAGCACAAGCAGACACTGGTGGCAGGAGTAGCTGTGGAAAGTCTGCGTTGGTGGACGCACTGCTCTCCAGGCTTTGCTCAGCTGGATGCAGATGCTGAACCCCGGGGGCCATCCTTTAAAAGGAGAATGATCAAGGGACAGCAGCACATTTGCGAAGTATTGGAACAGGTGCCAGGCGCACTCTGCACAATAGTGCAAAGGATGGAGGAGTCCAACTCCAGCATGAGTGGAATGGTGGCACAGATACGGGAGGGAATGTCTGAAATAGTGTTGCAGGGAGGTGAGCAACTGTCTGAGATAGCATCGCAGGTAAGTGCGTGAATGTCTGCGAAGGAGAGAAGGCTCGCCTCTGTTAAGCTTCAAGCACGGCTCACAAATGAGTCCATTCAGGCCCTAACATCGGTCGCTCGGACTCTGGGAACAACGTTCTACCACCTTGAACAGGCAGACAGATATACTAGCACTGGCCTTAGAAGGCATCACGTATGTTGTCGAGCAGAGTGGTAGGAGTGATGTGGCTCTGGCCGAGGGGAGGGATGATGGTGAAAGGGGTCGTGGAAGTGGGGACACCACTCAAAGCACTCCCACATCTCACCCATTGACCCCCTCTCGACCAGAACCTGCAATGTTGCCTCCTCCTGGTGGCCGAGTCTGCCCCTGCATAGATGCAGGTGGAGCAGTCTTTGGAGGGGCCCTCTCGGGCTCCAAAACCCAAAGGGCATGGGTTCAAAGCATCTAAGCAGTCAGGGCATGAAAGTGAGCAACCTACTACTACCTCTGCTGCAGCCACAGGGGATGCACCACGTAGAAGCGGTAGGAAGAGGAAGGCTATGGATTTGAGAGTATGAAGGGTATGCACAAGAGTGTCTGACAGACCGTCATGGTTTTCATTTATATTTGGTTTTTGTTATATTCACACAAAAAGTTCTCCTCACCACTACTGCCATATCTTGCCCGTTCTTGACTGGCTTTTGCGATAGGGCCCTTTCATGAGCTTCACCATGAACGGCGACACTTGATGCCACCCATTATGTCACTATACAGTGGATGTATGTGTAGTTGCAGGACTGTTGTGCTGAAAAGGGTGTGGGGGTGGGGGGGGGCTGCTGGTGTTGGCGCTGCTCTTTCTAAGTGGTGCAAGGACTGGACTCTTCACACTTTCTGATGTTGGGAGAACAGTTCACATATCAGTGACTTCCTGGCCTCACGAGCAGCCAGGTGAACCACTGCTCTGCCCGTGGGTTCCTCCTCCTTCCCAATGTGGATGGGGCCTCCTCAAGCGGCACCCCTCTCTGTTATGCAGGACACAACACACTACTATAATGCATCCCACTCTGTCTGGTGCGTATTGAAGCGTTCACCCAGAGCGATCAAGGCACCTAAATCGCGCCTTGAGCAGCCCTATAGCATGCTCAAGTATAGACCTGGTGGCAATGTGGCTGTTACTATATCGACACTGTTGCCCGGTGATGGGGTTCCTCAGAGGTGTCATGAGCCACGTGTGCAGGGGGTATCCCTTGTCCCTGAGGAGCCAGCCCTTAAGGGTGTTTGGTGCGTGGAAGAGGGGCGGGATGTTGGATTCCCTCAATGAAGGAATCGTGGCAGCTGCCAGGGAATCTGGCGCACACATGAAGGAATCTTTTGCAGTGGTCACAAACAAGCTGAGTGTTGATGGAGTGATACCCCTTTCTGTTGATTAACTGTCCTGGCTCTTGTGGAGGGGCTCATATTGCTATATGGGTGCAATCAATTGCACCCTGCATACGTGGGAAGCCAGCCACATAGTGGAATCCCACTGCCCTCTCTGTCTGGCTGAGGTCGTCCGTGGGGAAGTTGATGCACTGCGAGCCTCTGCGAAACAAGCCGTCGATGACCTGCCTTATGCACATGTGTGCAGATGACTGAGACCCCAATGATGTCCCCGGTGGCACCTGGAATGATCCAGAGGCGAAGAAGTTGAGGGCAGTGGTCACTTTAACTGCGATGAGTAATGAGATGCCGCTTGGCCCAGCTGGGAGCAGCTTGGCATGAAGGAGGCTGCAGATGTCGATGACCACCTGTCGACTCACTGAGCCTTCGTATGCACTGCTCCTCAGAGGCCCAGGAAGCTGAGCCTTGGTCTGTAGACCCTGTGGCGAGGGTAGTGCCTCCTGCGCCGTCGCGCTCTGTTGCCCTCAGTGCTCTTGTGCGGGTGCCAGTGGCACAGCACAAGAGCACTCCAAGTGGCGGAGGTGCACACCGTGCCTGCCAAGGCTGGTGATGTTGCTTGTCCTCGGATGTAGTGATGAATGCAGCCATGGTGCCCCCCCCCCCCGAATCCTGATGGTGTCAGTTTGAGGGGGTCTGAAAAGTTGGTAAGTATGTGTGAACAGAAGAATTCTGAATGGAAACTAAGAATTTTCAGTGAAAACACAAAGATCTCCCAGCCAAAAGTTTGTCTGAAAGAACTGAGTGCCCTGCTGCAATAACTCCCCTTTTATCCCCATCTGTCAAACAAGCATTTGAATGTCCAGCTGGCTGCTGGCTGAAACATGTTTCCTGTAACATGGAGTGTTTCCCATAGCACGGGAAACACGCTGAGGCTGAATGAAAATCAGCCCCCTTCCTCAATGACCATGAAATTAACTAGTTCAAATATGTAACTAACTGACTTAAGTGTCATCCCGCCGGCTTTAATTGCCGGTGGGACTTCCGCATTCATGAGGCGTGCGCGCACAGACGCATCTGTGGGGAACTTGGAAGTCGACGGGTTGGAGCCGGCTTCCGAACCCACTCGGGATTTCCCCGCTTTTCAGTGCCGCCCTGCCACCCGCACCCGGATTCTAAAATCAGCGCCCATGTCTCTGTAATGGCTATTAAGTTAAACCCGTTTATCTCTATTTGTGCAATTAATTCATCTACCTTTTTACGAATGCTCCATGCATTCAGATAAAGGGCCTTTAATTTTGACTCCTTACCATTTTTTTCTGCTTTGACCGTACTTGTTGCACTATTACTGGTAAACTCTCTGTCCCTTCCCGTCACACCCTACTTATCTTTATCCAAGCCAATACACTGTTCTATTGTCTTAACTTTTCTCATTAGATTTCTAAATTTCCCCTCACCTGACCCCTCCCGCATTCCCCTTTTTAGTTTACAGCCCTAGTTATTTGCTTCAATTTGCCAGGACGCTGGTCCCAGCATGGTTTAAGTGGAGCCCGTACCATCGGAACAGCTCCCTCTTTCCCCAGTACTGATGCCAGTACCCCATGAATCGAAACCCCTTCCTCCCACAGCACTATTTGAGTCATGCATTTAACGCTAATCTGTTTGTCCCTATGCCAATTTGCACGTGGCTCAGGTAGTAATCCAGAGATTATTACCTTTTTGAGTTTCTGCTTATTAATTTAGACCCTAGCTCCTCAAACTGTCTCAGCAGAACCCCATTCGTAGTTCTATCTATGTCATTGGTTCCTTCGTGGACCACGACAACTGGATCCTCTCCCTCATGCTCCAAGTTCGTAGGCAACACAGCCTTCGGGACTGTCTGTCGCGGCTACAGAGAACAGTGTCTGCCCCCCTAACCAAACCATCCCCTACGACTACCACGTTCCTTTTACCCCCCCCCCCCAACTTGAATGGCCTCCTGTACCACAGTTTGCCCATCTTCCTTGCTGTCGTTCATACAGGCAGCAAGTATCTCGCACCTGTTGGACAAGGTCAGGGGCTGAGGCTCCTCCATCACAAGATCCTGGGTCCCCTTACCTGCCGTACTTGCAGTCACAACCTCCTTTACCTGAACACGGAATGAATCTAAACTACTACCTAATCTAAGGGTGTGACTGCCTCCTGGATCAAAGTGTCCAGGTAACTCCCCCTCCCAGATGCATCCCCCCGCTCTTTATAAAGTAATAGGAAATAGAGGGTAGTGGTGAATGGCTGTTTTCAGATTGGAGGAAGGTATGTAGTGGTGTTCCCCAGGGGTTGGTACTGGGACCACTGCTTTTGTTGTTATATATTAATGACTTGGACTTGGGTGTACAGGGCACAATTTCAAAATTTGCAGGTGACACAAAACTTGCAAGTGTAGTAAACAGTGGGGAGGATAGTGATAGACTTCGAGGACATGGACAGGCTGGTGGAATGGGCAGACACGTGGCAGATGAAATTTAACGCTGAGAAGAGTTAGGTGATTCATTTTGGTAGGAAGAATGAGGAGAGGTAGTATAAACTAAAGGATACAACTCTAAAGGGGGTGCAGGAACAGAGAGACCTGGGGGTATGTGTACACAGGTCATTGAAGGTGACAGGACAGGTTAAGAAAGCATACGGGATCCTGGCCTTTATAAATAGAGGCATAGAGTACAAAAGTGAGGATGTTATGTTGAACCTTTATAAAATACTGGTTCGGCTACAATTGGAGTATTGTGTCCAATTCTGGGCACTGCACTTTAGGAAGGATGTGAAGGCCTTGGAGAGGGTGCAGAAAAGATTTACTAGAATGGTTCCAGGGATGAGGGACCTCAGTTATGTGGCTGGAAACATAGAAAATAGGGGCAAGAGTAGGCCATTCGGCCCTCCGGGCCTGCTCCACCATTCAAAATGATCATGGTTGATCCTCTAACTCAGTACCCTGTTCCCGTTTTTTCCCCATATCCCTTGATCCCTTTAGCAGGATAGACGGGAAAAGCTGGGATTGTTCTCCCTAGAGCAGAGCAAGTTGAGGAGATTTGATAGAGGCATTCAAAATCATGAAGGGTCTAGACAAAGTAAAAGAAAAACTGTTCCCACAGGCGGAAGGGTCGTGAACCAGAGGTCACAGGTTTAAGGTGATTGGCAAAAGAACCAAAGGCAACGTGAGGAAAAACTTTTTTATGCAGCGAATGATTAGGATCTGGAATGCACTGTCTGAAAGGGTGGTGGAAGCAGGGTCAGTTGTGGCTTTCAAAAAGGAATTAGATAGGTACCAGAAGGAAAAAAATGTGCAGGGCTACGGAGAAAGAGCGGGAGTGGGACTAGCTGGATTGCTCCTGCAGAGAGCCGGCACAGGCTCGAAGGGCTGAATGGCCTCCTTCTGTGCCGTTATGATTCTATGAAATGCCTACAGATGTAACTGAGGAGCATCATGTAAATGAGAAAACTGAAGGTCTAAGAATGAACTGGAGGAATACATGTGGGGGCAGGAGAAGGAGCCGTTGCTGGAGATGCACTTGGACAAGGAGGAGTGAAACTATGCAAGAGCAGTCCCATGGAGGAGAGGGAATGAAAGAAGATTGGCATGATTCACTGTATGGAATGCCACAGGGAAGACAAAGGTTAACTCGTTGCAGTCACAGAATATTATTGGTGAATTTGACCAGGCAGGGGTCTCTATTATAGGCTGGCTGGGAACCAGATTGAAGTGATTCAAACAGGAAGTTGTGGGAGAGATGAGCATGGAGTTGAGAGGCAGTGATGTTCAAGGATCTTGGAGAGGACAGACGGGTCGAGATTTCTTCAGAGGGTGATGGTGGCTTTGAAGGACCGGGATGGTGTTTGTGTATAGGGAACCATTTGTGATGTCATATAGTTTTGGGACAAAGAAAAGTGGTGAGTCGTCAGGACTGTAGGTGCAGAAGGTGAGTCTTTTATGTAAGAGATGAAAGATGGGAGAGGGTGATGTAGAGAAAGTAATAGGGGTTGGGAATGGGGTGAGAGGAGGAGGTAGATTGTTGGAGTCAGTCCTTAACTTCCTCGCAGATGTTAGAGGTGAGGGTAGAAGAGGCAAGGAGAAAAGGGGGTTGGAGGAGGTGATTGCCATTGTGCAAGTCCAGGATTATCCTTATCTTCCAGGATAATCCTGAAGTAGTACAACGTTTATATGGCTGTAGAGAGGGGGTGTGGTATTCATTGAAGCAGTCAAACTAGATTTATAAGTGTTTAGCAGAATATCTAAGGCAGAATCTATCGGTAACAGGTTTTTTTTCTTGCCAGAATGATTCCTTTGAATTCTCTGCTTGATTTATAATTTCTACAATTTTAAAATCTATCATGGTTGCTGATTGAAATGTAAATGTACACAAAATGGATTTGAAGTGTAAAACTTTGATCTTTATGCAGATTGCTGTTTAAATGGTTTAGTCCTGCATATTTTTTTCTTTGATATTTATTTCCCATTTTGAGAGTTGGATGGCTGTTGCAGTTAATCAAGCAAGTAGCTTTTAAGAGATGTTAAAATTTGAAACATTTTGTCCAGATTTATTTTATATGGGTGAGGAAGCTATCATGGTGATGGAGACAGCTAAGAAATCAGTGGAGCTGAGATTTTGTTTTTGTTCTAATAAACATGTGACTCTGTCAATGTGTATATACGTATATCAGTGTGTGTATATATATTTATATGAAGATTTGTTTTGACGTATTTCAAAATTAATGTTCATCTGAACTAGGACTTTGTATTCAAGCTCCTATGTTTTCTGTAGTTGCAAAATAATTTCGTACATGAAGATTTTTTTTTTTTTGGTAGGGAATTATAATATGCTGGATAAAGACTAATCTATTTGTAAAAATATTCTTGATTTTTCTGCTGTGCTGAATAAGGTCATGTGCTTCAATAATTTGTTTAAAAAAAAACTTACAATTTTCAAAGACCTTGGAATTATTTCCAATAGTTTATGATTGATGAAACTAAATGACTGTTATTTACACCTGACATTTGCAGCAGCGGCTTGATAATCACGTACAAGTTTACACTGAGGCTGAAGATAAAACTAAATTACTAGTGAACACTAGTTAGCCTGCAGGTTTCTGCTCTTCATTCTCATTGTGCTCTAATATTTAAAGTCTGAAGCTACACAGGAGTATTATACCTCCTCACTTCTGGGATGACCCAGTACACTAGTAATGACAGAACACTAATGGTATGTATTACGGTTTAGGTCTCCCTAGAATGGAAATGACTTTTATTACCACTATTTTAATTCTGTGTATAGCATTGCAACACAAGGCTAATTTAAACAGGAATGCCAGTGGTTGCTGTGCAACACACAAGACCAGTGTATAGTGCAGAGCACTTATTCCTTATACTACATTGCCACTCCTGTGCATACAAAACAATGAAGAAGAATTAGTAGATTCTTATAATTCTTCCATCCTCCACTACGTACTCTACACAACTCAAACCTCTGCCCCAACCTTTTGTAAACATCTGTCAACTCTTCAATATCATATTGATATATTAAAAGGAGGGATTGCAAAAACATCTATTATTCCTGAGACTTTGCAATGCATCTGGTAGTTTCTCAAATGAAAGAAAAACCTAGCTAGCTATTTTAATGCACAATGAATGCTGCTATCACTGGGTTCTTGTGCTTATTTTCAGAAAAGAATGGAACTCAAAGTACATGGGATGTTGTCAGTAGTATTAGTTAAGAGTCCAGCACGTATCAATTTCACTGCTAAGTAAACTGCTGACTTCAAGTAAATTGATGCTCGGGTCAGGTTGGCATGTTGGATGAACACTGTGTCCAGCTGGACCCTAAATGCACATCCTTTGTAAAACACTTGCTATTATTGTGCTTCATTAGGCAGTGAGAAGGAAGAATATTTTAGCTTAGATTGGGTACTGTTTTGCTTGAAGCTGTCTTTCATATGAGTGGTTCTGGCTAATTGCCTATCGTGAGATGATTTGTATTTTCCCTTTTCATCTTAAGGTGCTGTGGTGTGGTTTCATGTGTACTGACAGACCTTGGGTATCTCTCCCAAGTGGCCATTCTTATGCGAATCTTCAATCTTGGAATGTTAGAGCACAGCAAGCAAATATTCCATCAAGTCTGCCAGTGTTTTTCTTCATGAGTCATCTAGTTTAATCTCATTCTTCTGCTTGCTTCTCATACCTTCAACATTCTTCTTTCAAGCAGCTTTCTATTAAAATAATTTATGCACACTGCCCAAATAGTGGTTTGTTGCAGAGCATTCCATCCTCTGCATAAAGAATTTTTTTTCTAACCTCCCCTTAAGTACTTTTTTCGGTTTACCCTAAATTTGTGCCCCCTCATTACTATCCTGTAGAAAGTCCCTCACTATTTTACATATCATAACCTTCAGAAATGTGAACATCTGTATTGGGTCACCTTTGACCTTCACAGCTGTGGTGGAAAAAAGACCTCACTTCTCAAGTCTGCCTTCATAACTGTAACCCCTTTTCCCTGGTAATGTCCTAGTGAATATTTTCTGCAGCCAACATTTATATGGGGTTCCCAAAACTGTGTGCGCTATTCCACATGTGACCTAATTAAAATGTTGTGCAATATTGTCTCCTTGCTTTTGTATTCTATGCCTCCAGTGAGTGTGGATTCACTGCAAGTGTTCAAAAGGGCAAGTTCCTAACTGTAGCTGATATCTCAGCATACAAAAGGTAGGTGGAGGGATAGGGAGATGTCATTCCCAGTCACTCTGGTCTCCTTGTTTGATCGTCTTTAGGAGTTGGAGAAGAATTTTCCAGATGTTTTTTCCCCTAGGCTTTTTTCTGTTTTGTTCTCCTAGGAGATTGTGGCTGCTGGTGGATGGGTGACAATGGGGGTCATGATGTTAAGTTGCACCATGATGATATGGGATAGACTCGATGAACCAGCTGGTCTTTTTCTGTCATTTTTGTATGTTTGTAAAACCAAGGCTACTGTTTGCTTTATCTATTTGTGTTGCCATCTTTTAATTATCTGTGTACCAAGATCCCTCTTCTGTATTTCCCTATTCTTCCAAAACGTATTATGTAACATTTTTGTACATTTGAACTGCATCTGCTGCTTGTTGCCCATCCTGCTAATCTATGTCGTCATGAGTCCACATGATTGCTGACTATTGACAGTGGAGAGCATCACAACTGAGCTAATCCTGTGACAAAAATTAAATATATTTTCATTTTAGTTTGATGTAGGTTATTTAACTCACTCATGAACTAGGGACTGCATTTTTCTCCATTACAATTGTTGGTCGAAATTTTGCGGGGAAAGGAGGGGAGACTTCTACCCATGTGAGTGATTTGGTACTGACCTTGGAGAATTTTTCCTTGGTTAGCTTCATTTAAATAATCATAGATGCCTTCAGGTGGTATTGCTGCCTCTGATTGAGAGCTCACCACTGGGGTTGATTTCGGGGAGGGGGAGTGGTGTGATGATGGCAGCAAAACAGTGTGCTGCTGCAGGATTTAAACACCTGGAGCAACTTAAGGGGCCCAGAATCAGCAGGAGTGGTTTTTGGTTGCTAAAATCAGAATTTCCAACACTAAAACGCCTGAAAGTTCAACTGCAGTGCACAAAGCCACAAAAATTTCAGTGGCTTCCATTGAAGTGCTACTGGTACAAATGTGGATGAGGAACAAGGAGGTGTTTGGGATGCAGGGGGAGAAGGCTGACCAAGAGAGTTGCCTGTGCACAATGGATGTCGGTGGCCCTGGTATTAAGTGCCACAAAGGTTAGGCACCTTAACCTGATCAGACAAGGAAGAGTAAGATTAAACATCAAAGAATGTACTGTCTGAAGCATGTTTGCCACTTACAACCAACTTTGTCTTACTATGTTGAAGGTGTTAGATCTTACCATAAATATCCAGGAAGATCTGTGGAGCCCTTTACAACTCAGCACAGTGGTACAGATTGCAAATGGTCTATCTCAGGACTTAGCTTCCGTAAGACGAGGAGAGGCAGCTCAGTCCCAAGAGGCTATTATTGAGAGACAGTAGCAAGCCACTTTATGCACTGTGGTCACTTGGATAGCACCTAGGAGGAGGTTTGTCAGTCACTCACTGACACAGTGGTAGGAAGAAGTAGGTAGGTGCACACAGTATGGATTGTAAATAAAATGATAGTGCTAAAATTGTAATGCTTGCAAGTGTTGCTTTTTTGGGAAAAGTGTGGATAAAGGAGCATGAGTGGCAGAAGTATATGTTGAGCCACAGAGAAGGGCAGTAGTTGATGGCTTGTTTGCGTTGGAAGAGGGAACATGTAGATAAGACTGTTCCTGCATTGGGTAGATGTGATAGTCCAGAAAAGGTTTCCTGCATCAGATTAACATGAATGTCTCAGTCTGTAACAGATTGTCCTCTGCATTCTCTTTCTGCTATTGCTCTTCTACCTGAACTCCTTGCTACTTTTAGGCACTTTTCTCCTCCAGGCCCTCGGCAAAATTGTACACCATGCAGTACACTACGATCCTTCTGACTATAGCCAGACTCTGTTGCAGAGCGCTCCCAGACTGACTTCAGAAATTAGCTGTTATGATCTGGTGGCAGAAGAGACTTTTCTCATGAGGGGCTAATTTTTTGTCTCAGCTGGTCAGTCAATTAGGGCAACAGTGCCAATTAAAATTTTGATCGACCCATTTCATCCTCAGATGAATGGGCTGGTAGGTTTGATGGCACATTGATTCATATGCTTAGACGACCAAGGACAGGGGTAAGATGTCATATTTACTATTTGCTAGCAGGGAGGTACCCTAAGAATTTACAGGACGCCCAGTTTGAATTGTTATGCAGACACTGAGTGCATAGTCATTAATACTAGTAAGAGAAGTATGATCAGGGAAGACCACTGACCAGCACAGAAATGTAGTAGAATAGATGGTTAAATTGAGGGATGAACTAACTGCATTGGCTGAAGTCACCAGAGAATCTAAAATGTGTGCAAGACTATCAGAAAAGCTAGTATGGCTGCAATGTTAGGTATCAAGTAGGCCAGGGCATATTTGATCTGTAGCCAATGAAATGTAATAATTACAAGCTCACTAGGAAGGTCTGTATATGGTGGTGTATGTAATCGAGATAACTGGCCATGCAAGCGCCAGGCATTCTACCTAAACGTGTTAAAAGCTTTACCCCTCGTGTGCTGTCGCCATTAAGGAGGAGGAAGAGGAAATTTAAATTGTTATCCCAGAGCAAAACTAGTTCCTTGGTAGAAGCGCTCACTTTATCAGCTCCGTTACATCCCACATTCAAACAGTAAGTTAGTAAATTGTTGCTAGATTTTCACGCAATGTTCTCTGGCAAATCAGTCCTCTTCACTGTTTGCCAAACCTCTCCCTCCTTGTATTGTCAACAAATTTTGTGATTGTATTCTCTGCTCAAATCCAAATCATCTGTATATAGTGAAAACAAAAGTGTACCCCTTTGCAGTTTGAGCAACACCCATTTACTCTAACTTTTTTTCCTGCCTCAACCAAACTTCTATCCATGGTGTTACATTTCTTCTTGTACCATACACCTGAATTTTTTTTAACAAGTCTCTTGAGACATCTCATTGAACATGAATAAGTGAGGAGGTAGTCTGTTTTATATTGTTACTGCCAGACTTTGTTGGATGCGCCTTTTAGGCTTTCCATTACTATGGATAATTCAAAATATGGAGTGCTAAAGCAAATATCTGCTTTGTCAATCTTAAGCACAGTATAGTGATACCAAATATAGTTATTTTGGTAGAGGGAGATATACTTGAACCAAAGATAATTGAAAGAAAAGAAATCAGAAAATAGCAAAAAAAAAATGGTAAACACAATATGAACAAAACTGAAGTGAAAAATTTAAGGAAAGCCATCAGTAAGTAATAGAATGGAAAAGAAACAAAAACTGTTGGTCAACCTTTTCTTTGGCCTGTCTCATTTATTTAAAACATAACAAGTTAAACATTTTATTCTTGGAGTAGTAAACATCTATTGCAAACCTAATCTTTGTTGCTCACTTGGCATCAAGGACATATCAAATTAGCCCAGATTTAAAGTATTAGGGTACTGTGAATAATTGGCATGTGTGTTAAAAATCACATTAAAAATCCCTGCATAGTGAAGTGTAATTATTTCATCATTTAACACATTTTAATGAATTTGTGCACCTCAATCTCAATTTGAGATTAGACGGTGATTTTCCATACAATGGAAGAAGATGGAATGGTCTTCAATACAATTAACAACTCCTTCATTGCCTCACCTTCGTGGCACTTCCTTTTTATTGTTCAGATCTGTCCTGACGTAGCTAGCATATGTTGTGCAATGGTTTATCCTGTTAGTCATCTCTGGCATACCCTGAGGTTCTATCCTTATTGCCTGTTTACATGGTGCTTCTTGGCGACATTATCCTCATAGGGTCTGCTTCCATATGTATGCCAATGACACCCGGTTCTATCTGTCACTACTATGCACTCCATGACTCCTGCTTGACTGCCTGTCCAACATTGATTTGAAGATGAGCCAGAATTACTTCCACCTAAATATTGGTAAGTCTGGAGCCATCCTGTTCTGTTCTTGCCAGAAACTCACGCTCCCACCCCCTTCCTAGCTACTCATTCAGGCTGAACCCAACGGTCACAACCCAGGTGTCCTGCTTGACCATAAGCTTAGCTTCAAACCCTGCATCCAGCTCTTTAGTAAAGAAACTTATTCTCACCTCAAATATTAACAGCCTGTGTCCTGCCTCACCACCACTTAGACCCTCTTGTCTTGGTCACCTCAAGGCTGGACTCCTCCAACACCCTCCTAGCTGGCCTCCTGCGCTCCACTCAACCTGTACTATGGCAAGCTCATCCTAGTCCTTGCCAACTTCCACTGGTTCCTATCTCCCAGCGTACTGATTTCAAAATCCTCATCCTAGTATACAAATTGCTCTGTGGCGTGGACCCACCCTACCTCTGCAAACTCCTTTTAGCCATATGTCCCAATTTGCACCTTCCACTTTTCTCTGTCTTGACCAATGTGTGCCCTCTTTTCTCTCCCCCCCCCCCCCCCCCCCCCTCAAAACCTTTGGTAGCAGATCTTTCAGCTATTATGATCCTGCACTCTGGAATTTCCTTCCTAAACCCAGATGCCTTGCTCCATGTCCCCACCTTCAAAAGCCAGCTCAAAACCTACCTCTTTGTCAATGTGTTCAATCATCTGCCCTAAACTTCTCTCAATTCCTGTTCAGGTCTGCGTATACCCTCACACCCTTCCCCATCTTGAGATTTATCGCTACATTAAATATGCTAAATGAGTATTACGTTGTAGAAAAGCAACTGTGAACTTTTTGTTATGGATTTGTTTAAGGTGGAAATGTCAATTTTTTAAAAATCTAATTAAGGCAGCTATAAGAACATAAGAAATAGGAGCAGGAGTCGGCCATAAAGCCCCTCGAGCCTTCTCCGCCATTCAATAAGATCATGGTTGATCTTCGACCTCAACTCCACTTTCCTGCCCGATCCCCATATCCCTTGATTCACCTAGAGTCCAAAAATCTATCTATCTCAGCCTTGAACATAGTCAATAACTCAGCATCCACAGCTCTCTGGACTAGAGAATTCCAAAGATTCACAACCCTCTGAGTGAAGAAATTCCTCCTCATCTCAGTCTTAAATGGCCGACCCCTTATCCTGAGACTATGCCCCCTAGTTCTAGACACTCTAACCTCTCAGCATCTACTCTATCAAACCCCCTCAGAATCTTGTTTCAATGAGATCACCTCTCGTTCTTCCAAACTCCAGAGTATAGGTCCATTCTACTCTCTCTCTCTCCTCATAGGACAACCCTCTCATCCTAGGAATTAATCTAGTGAACCTTCATTGCACCGCCTCTAAGGCAAGTATATCCTTCCTTAGATAAGGAGACCAAAAGTGTACACAGTACTCCCAGGTGAGGTCTAACCAAAGCCCTGTACAATTGTAGTAAGACTTCCTTACTCTTGTACTCCAACCCCTTTGCAATAAAAAAAAATAATTGTGATGTAATTAGTTCATTTTTCTGCTGGATGTTACCATGCAGACTTTCAACAAAATAATTTTGTTCAAGACTGGAATCTTGAGTATTATGAAATTGCATTTTTAAAGTTGTAAATCCTTAAGCTAAGGCTGAGATTCCTGAGTCTTTCAGATAACACCTCTTTGGTGTTGGTTGGTTTGGTGTCGCCCTTTCACTTTTTATACTGCATTTAATCAATCTGCTAGTAACTTGGTTATTTTTAACTTGATATTTCAGAATTTAAACACTTAATTTTTTTTGTCCATTGCTCTTTGTGATAGTAATGAACAGAAAATGTGTCAACATATTTATGCAATGGTGGACCAAGTGAATAATGCATGGTAGTTGTTACATATACATCATTATAGTAAATTCAGGTCCACCTTCTGGATAAATCTGTTACGTTCAGTGGTTACCCTGGTTGTGTACTTTTTTTAATTAGACTTTTACAATTTGTCATTATAGTTACATTTATTAATGGTCCAGAAAAGAGTTGAACTAGGTGACACTTTGTATCAGTGTCTAACTTTTACTGTAGCATTAACTCTATCAAGAGTGCTTGAAGGGAAGTGTATTTTGTTGAATTGTATCATTGTCCTTGTTTTATAAAGAAAGATGATTTATTGATGTGGTTATTGCCCAATGTTGCCTAGGGATTTTTTTTGCTTTAAAACTGCGGTGGAGGCATCATAGGAACAAATGCTTGATACAAAATTATCCTTAATGTGGCAATATGAATTGGAAGTGCTATTAATGGAACAGAACTTCATGATGTCAGTAGCTGCTGTTTGCAGTTAATAAATGCTTTATTGCATTTTCCTGAGCAAGAGCCGCCTTTCTCTTTTTTAGAAGCTCATGCTGCAGTGATAGAGAGGCAATACAAAACTGTCAGTAATAGTTTAAAAGTCCTAAGAAAGATGTTGATTCAGACACGCTTTTAGGTCCGGGTGCCTTTTTAAAACTTTGGTAGGTGTAGGTATTCAGGATCTAGGTCCCAAATACTCCACTGCTGACACTGTCCCTTTGTCAACTTTATATGAGCTCCAGTTAAGTGGTACTTCATTTAAAATTTTGAAGTGTTCCATTAAATTGTTAGGGAGGAAACATTCTGCATGGTCAAGACCTTCTAATATGTAATCCGTGACTGCTTGAAACACTGGTAGTGCACTTGAGGCTCCATATAACAGCCTTTAATATTGGTAGACACCATGATGGTTACTGATTACCAAATATTGTTGGAGTTAGCATCTATTTCTTACTATTGGTAAATATTCAACAAATCCAGTTTATAAATAAGGTACCTCCAGCTAGAGTTGCAAACAGATAGAGGTGTTCAAAATCATGAACGGTTTTGATAAAGTAAATTAGGAGAAACTGTTTCCCGTGGCAGAAGGGTCAGTAACCAGAGGACACCGATTTAAGGTGATTGGCAGAAGAACCAGAGGTGACATGAGAAAACATTTTTTTAACACAGCGAGTTATGATCTGGAATGTGCTGCCTGAAAGGGTGGTGGAAACAGATTCAGTAGTAGCTTTCAAAAGGGAATTGGATAAATACTTGAAGGGAAAAAATTTACAGGGCTATGGGGAAAGAGTAGGGGAATGGGACTAATTGGATAGCTCAAAAAAGAGGCATGATTGTCCAAATGGCCTCCTGTGCGATACTGCTATGATCAGAGATAGTCAGTAGTGGGTAAAGGATAAGTTTCTTCATCTACACTTTGGTTTACATACACTTTGTAATCTCCGTAGATTCATATGGAATTATCACCTTTTTGGCATCACTACTACTTTGATCAACCTTTTCAAGTAATGCTGTTTGTTCTAGTCTGTCAAGCTTTTGTTACATGGCCTCCCTAAGGGAGTTTGATACAGATAAATCCCTATGGAAAACTGGCTTGTGATTGGGACATAACCATATTTCTTTCCACTTTAAAATTCTTGAGGTTGTATCCATCTTTAAACTTGAATGACAATTTACAATTTCCCCAAATGCACTCCTTGCAGGAGTTTGCTCTTTGAAAATACAACCAATGTTCAACCAATTTCTGCCCAACAATGCAGGTTTTGTTCCCCTTAACTACAACTAAAGATGAAGTTACTTCTTGTTCCTCATACTTAACTACTTTTCATTTGGTCCTGTGAAGGAATTTCTTCCTCCAAGTAGGCTTTTAATGTTACGTTTCTTCTATTGGCGTGTGATGAGCACATTCTTTCAACAAAATCTGGCATGGTACATATCCAGTGTCTAACTGCATGTTCACTGGTGTTCCATCTAGATGTAATTGTATGTTAATACCCCTTTCTCCTCTTCCTCCACTTGCCATATGGACTCCCAGAAAGTCATCTTTAGCTGGGGTACCTGAATCCATGCCATCTGCTATATATTGAATTAGGGCCTATTTATTTCTGCACATTCGTGGTATAAGTCCAATTTTGAGCATCCTTGAATTTGGACCAATTAGGGTGTTGCTTTCCCCGCAACAGTATTCTGCAACATCTTTGCATTCTGGCTCATCTTTGGACCCCTCAAAGCCTCCACCATTTATAAGGCTCAAGTTAGGAGTGTGATGGAATATTCACCATTCACTTGGATAGATGTAGCTGCAACAACACTCATGAAGAACAGAGCAGTCCACTTGATCAGCACTCCTGCAACTCAACTAGATATCCACTCCTTCACCACTGGTGTACCGCAGTTGTAGTATGTACTATTTACACAATGCATTGCAACAACTCACCAAACATACTTCAACAGCACCTTCGATCCCCTATCACCAGAGGCAAGTGCAGCAAGATCATGGGAACACCATCCCCTTCAAGTCACACACCATCCCGATGTGGATATATATTGCCGTTCCTTCATTGTTATTGTCAGTATCCTGGAATTCCCTACCTAATATCATTGTGGAAGCATCATCACCAAAAGGACTTCTCTCGTTCAAAAAGGCCCACCCCCATCACCTATGGGCAACTAGGGATGGGTAATGGATACAGACTTGTCTGCATTTCCCACATCTTGAACAAAATTTTTTTTAAATACACAACTGGGTAGCCGCTTCCCGCCGACTTCCGGGCCCTTTTGGTCAGAAAATCTGCAAGCAGCATGTTAACAAGGCCCAGTTTCAGGCAGTGTCCTTGCAGCCTGCAATTTAATATTGCAGTCAGCCAGGTCGGGACATTAAATTTTAATTGTTCCCCCCCCCCCCCCCCCCACAAATGCAAGGTTTTTGCCCCTACTACTTTCTGGCCACCCAAAGGTAATAACCAATGCACAGTTTTATCAATACATTACAGTATTGCCAAACCTCCATTCTTGCTAAAATCATAATGCAGGTTTTTGTCATGCTACACATACTTTCTCCAATGTCCTCTTTGGCAGCCTCCCATTCATGGCAGACATTAATTTGTTCAGAATTCAGCTTGTTACACTAAATCCAGATTGCCAATCATTCCTGTCCTTACTGATCTGCACTGCTTCCCTCCCCCTCAATACGCTGAATTTCAAATCCTTGTACTTATTTTCAGATCTCTGCAAGGCATTGTCCTACCTCTGCAACCTCTTCTAGTCCACCAATTCTGGCCTTTGGTGCATCACATTCCCTTCCTTTGAGCCACTATTGGTCACCAAGCCTTCAGCCACTTTAGACCTATTTTGTGAGATTTACATAGAAACATAGAAAATAGGAGTAGGAGCAGGCCATTTGGCCCTTCGAGCCTGCTCCGCCATTCAATATGATCATGGCTGATCCTCTATCTCGATACCTTATTCCCGCTCTCTCCCCATACCCCTTGATGCCCTTTGTGTCCAGAAATTTATCTAGCTCCTTCTTAAATATTCAGGGACTTGGCCTCCACATCCTTCTGTGGTAGAGAATTCCACAGGTTCACCACCCTCTGAGTGAAGAAATTTCTCCTCATCTCAGTCCTAAATGTCCTACCCCATATCCTGAGACTGTGACCCCTCGTGCTGGACCCCTCCAGCCAGGGGAAACATCCTCCCTGCATCCAGTCTGTCTAGCCCGGTCAGAATTTTATATGTTTCAATGCGATCCTCTCTCATTCATCTAAACTTGAGTGAATACAGGCTGAGTCAACCCAGTCTCTCCTCATATGACAGTCCTGCCATCCCAGGGATCAGTCTGGTGAACCTTCACTGCACTCCCTCTATGGCAAGTATATCCTTTCTTAGGTAAGGAGACCAAAACTGCGCACAGTACTCCAGGTGTGGTCTCACTAAGGCCCTGTATAACTGCAGTAAGACATCCTTGCTCCTATACTCACATCCTCTTGCGATGAAGGCCAACATATCATTTGCCTTCCTAATGGCTTGCTGCACTTGTGTGTTTGCTTTCAATGACTGGTGTACAAGGACACTCAGGTCCCTTTTGTACATCAACATTCCCCAATCTATCACCATTTAAATAATACTCTGCCTTTCTTTTTTTCCTTCCAAAGTGGATAACTTCACATTTGTCCACATTATACTGCATCTGCTATGTATTTGCCCACTCACTCAACTTGTCTAAATTGCCTTGAAGCCTCTTTGCATCCTCCTCACAACTCTCGATCCCACCTAGTTTTGTGTCATCAGCAAACTTGGAAATGTTACATTTGGTTCCCTTATCCAAATCATTGATATATATTGTGAATAGCAGGGGCCCAAGCACTGATCTCTGCGGTACCCACGAGTCACTGCCTGCCACCCCGAAAAAGACCCATTTATTCCTAAACCATTTCCTTCCTAAACCCTTCCACTTCACCACTTCTATCTCTCCACCTTTTGTAAACCTTCTCAAACATCAATCTTTTCGACCAAGCTTTCAGTCATCTCTCTAATTCTTCCTACGTGGCTTGGCTTCTGTTCCTTAAATGCAAGTTATAGCATATTACAGTTAGGAATTGGCAGTTTAATACAATAAGTTTTCTGATTAATGTTCCATCTAGTAATGGAAATAATTCTCATTTTTGTCATTAGAGTAATATTTTTGAAGAAAATTAGGAAATTAGTTTGAGATCTGTTGTGACCCTTTCGTAGCTTTCAGTTGAAATGATAGGACTAAGAAACATTTTCCTAATAAACTGGTATATCCTACTGAATGCTATCAATCTATGTTAATATGTTTAGAAGCCTATTACAATAATGCAAATTTTGCATTGTGCCAGCTTCTGAATTATTCATGTCCATGAAAGCCGAGCCTCATTTATTTCATTGAAATAATTTAGTTGAAATAATGGCACTCTGTCAGAAATGCCATCTAAATAGTAAATATAGCAGCATCATTGAATTTGTGTCCTGGAAGTAACAGCCTTTTGAAATTCAAACCAGGCTCGTGATTTTTGCTAAAAGCTTTTGAAGACCATTCAATAATTGGAACATGCTAGTTTCTGGAAAGTAAATTATTTCTCTGGAATTGTTAATCATACTTATAATTTGGAGTCCTTTGCAATTTTCTATCCATACACTTTAAAGGCAATTGGCCTGTTTAGTCTCCAATTGTAAAAATAACAACTTGGATTTATATGATGTCTTTTATGACCTCAGGACATCGCAAAATCTTCAGAGTCAATGAGGTACTTTAGATGGGTAGTAACTGTTATAATGGGACATTAAACAGAGGCCCCCGTCTGCCCTCTTGGATGGATGAAAAGATCCCACAGCACTAATCGAAGAAGAGCAGGGGAGCTCTCCCGGTGTCCTGTCCAATATTTATCCCTCAACTAACGCAGTAAAACATGATAGAATCATAGAAAGTTACAGCCTTTCAGGCAGTGAGTTCCAGACCCCCACCACCCTCTGGGTGAAAAAATTTCTCCTCCATTCCCCTCTAATCCTTCTACCAATTACTTTAAATCTATGCCCCCTGGTCGTTGACCCCTCTGCTAAGGGAAATATGTCCGTTCACTTTATCTAGTTCCATCATAATTTTATATACCTCAATTAAATCTCCCTTCAGCCTCCTTTGTTCCAAAGATAACAACCCCAGCCTATCCAATCTTTTCATGATCTGGTCACTTATTTCATTACTGTTTGGGACCTTGTAGCGTGCAAATTGGCTGCCGCTTTTCCTACATTACCACAGTGACTACACTTCAAAAGTACTTCATTGGCTGTAAAGCATCCTCATGTCGTGAAAGGTGCTATATAAGTTCAAGTTAATTCTTTCTAGCATAAGTAAACACCGACCATTTGTATTGCAAGGACCCACAAACAACAATGATATAAATGACCAGATAATCTGTTTGTGATGTTGGTTGGGGGTTAAATGTCAGCAGGACACCAGAAGAGCTCCCCTGCTGTTCTTTGAATTGTGCCATGGATCTTTTATGTCCATGTGAGAGGGTGATCAAGGCCTTGCTTTGTAGACTCTGCTAGAAGATAGCTGAGTTCAATCCTGCTGGTTTCAAAAACTGGGGAAGAAATTGAGAAGCTCAAAATGCTCACCCTGCCGTCAGTCATGTGGGGATTGTGTGCCTCATCTGCTTCATAGATCGCTACATTCAAGCAGCAATTAGGAGATGCCACAGACATGTCCTTCATTTTAATTGATACAACCTCGTAACATAGGAACAGGAGTAGGCCATTCAGCCCCTTGTGTCTGCTCTGCCATTTGATAAGATCATGACTGATCTGTGATCTAACTCCATATACCCGCCTTTGGCCCATATTCCTTAATACCTTTGATTGCCAAAAAGCTATCTATCTCAGATTTAAATTTAGCATCGCCATAGGAGGTGTATTATGGGGTGATCTCAGCACAGCGCAAGAATTTTAAATCCCCATCAATTTCTATAAGTGGACATTGGAGCTATCAGTGATATGTCCAATCAGAGCAGCTTCTGGTGCGGAGTAACTGGTTACTTTTGCACCAGAAGCAGCTGACCAAAATCTGGCCTGCAGACATGGTTGGATCCTTCCCTGTTTCTACCGCCTACCATTTGTGGTTCACTAATTACCTGGTGTCTACCTATCCCAAAGAAACACTGCTGCCCTGGATTGGTCATAGTTTCTCTCCCAAGTAACCTTTCCAATTAGCTTTTTCTGGCTTTGCTAAGCTCCAAGGATCAGTTATCAATGCTGAACTCTTGTGCCTCCTTGAGTCCCAATACTGCATTTTTAGCCTCATGAACTCCCGTCTAGATTTCTGTCCACGTAGATTCAGTGGCTTCTATTTCTAACCAAGATTAATTTTTAATAAAACTTTCCTTTCTGGAAATTCTTAAACCACTTTTTCCTATTTACTCATGTTAAAACACAAGTTGGTCTTGTGTAGCAGATCAGAAGCATTTGCTAAATGCTGTCTAAGGCTTGTCATTAGTCAAACTTATATCACCCTTCAAAAAAAACCTAACAATTTAGAATATTTGATTTTTGTTTTCTACATAGAATGATTCCGATTTTTAAAAGCACCATTTGGTCACTCGTGTCCCAATCCTGTTGGTTTTCATTACTTGAAGGACAATCCATAGCCAAAATTTCCTATAGTTCCCTTTAAATTTTGCATAATTCTTTCCTATTTGAGCCAGGCTGTGGTGTTCCAATATTCTTTTTAGTGTTGGATCTTGCAAATGCTACATATTGCATTAATAAGTTGTCCTGTAAACCACTTTACAGCTAATGCTGTCATATTTTCCCCTCTGGGAGATTTTGTGCAGTCGAACAACTAGTAACTCCCTCAGTTTCACTATTACCGTTAAAGTGAGAAGATTTGTTTAAAGAAGCACCTGATTGCTGGACTTTTCAACTTTCAGATTATTTAAGACTTTTGGAAATGAGTGTTAGAAGTAAATAATAGAAAAGCTTAATTTGACATAAGAACATAAGAAATAGGAGCAGGAGTAGGCCATCCGGCCCCTCGAGCCTGCTCCGCTATTCAACAAGATCATCAATATTGTTAACCCTGCTAGAAGGATTGCCAAATGTTAGTAACATTTTTAAAATCTGCTATACAAATTCTACCTTTGTGAATTTTTTATGCTCGCCACCTGATGGTGTGACTTAATGTTTTTAAACTATGTACCAATTTTTATAGTGTATGATTTCATCTTGAACAAATGTTTGTGACAGTTTTTTCTCACGATGGAAGCAGAGCTCTGTGATGCCTCAAGAAAATGTATGTATTATAACACTTGTGTATGACTTTGATCCATCTTACTTTATCCATCTAAAGTTGGCTTTACTTAGCTTTGGCTGAAACACAGGTTTTGTCTTTACAGGGTAGCAAATGCACACAACTCTTATTCTAAATTGGATAGCCAGGTGGTGATGGATAGAATACCAGAGCCTGGTCTTCAGTTGCTTCCAAGCCTTTATTCACAAAGATCCACATTTCCACCACCACACCCTAAATAAGCTCTTACATAAATGGAAAGAGTCCCCCAATTAATACACACCACCTGAATATGATTAACACTAATGGATACAATTAACAACTTTCAGCTGCATATCCATGAGAATCATTTGTTTTAGTTTCCTTTGTTTGATGAATAATGCCTATATTCAGAAGTGAATTGCGACAGAAGATTACCTGATGTCCGAATCAGACCTTTTGGAGATGTTAAAGTATGCAAGTTTGCAGACTAGGGAAAGCAGTCAAAATTCACCTCTAATGGTGGATACTTGGGTTTCCCACTGTTTAAAGACATTCATAAGTATGCAACAACTAGAAATGGTTAATATTTTAGTTGCCTGAATGTTGAGAAGAATCAGTTTGATCTTGGGTTATGAAACCTATCTTGAGTCCCAAAAAAATGTACAAGACTCTTGGGGGGGGGGGGGGGGGTTTCCCTGTAATTGTTAGCTCCCTGCTTTGCAATGTTTATTTCATGAGGTGGCCAAGAGGGACTCCATGTAATGATTCATTAGAGACTCAGTCAAAAATGACTGAAAAGGACTAAGATTTTTTTAACTGTTTTTGAACAGTTTATGTTTAAGTCAAGTACTTTACAGCTGGTTTCAGTGTATTCTGTGTAATTATCTTTCTTAAAAAATAAATCTGTTTTAGCATGAACATAATGTGTGATATTTACAACCTTGCCCATCGACAGGTGGATGTGGATGCCTGCTGCTGTGGTATCTGCCCAATCCCTTGGTCAAAAGGTCGTTGTTAGTGCTCTGAGATCTATTTCATTTACGACACCAGAAGGGTGCAAATTTTAGTTCATAGGAGACTGTCTGCTTATAGAAACTGCCTTTTTTTTCCTGTGAGCATGCGTTAAAAATATTGAGGAAGCCTGAATTGTAACACTGACCATACATTATAAATGTCTTAAAGTTACATTCTTAAAATATTTTATTCAATTTCATATAAAACAAACCCTAGGCAATATGGTTAATATGAATAGCAAAAGCACTTTAAGAAATAAATCTCAGCTGTGATTTATTTCTCACTAGATTTTGTTCCAAGCCTTTTGGGGAATAGTAATATGACCTTAATAAATAGAAGGTGTAGTCAAACACATCATAGAAATTATATAAGATTTACACTTCAATACAGAGGTTCTGTGCTATGAAAGTAATTTGGCAGGTAACCTAATTGGTTTGAATCTTTTGCAAACTGCCATAAACATACCATCTTTTAATATGTTGACTTGAATTTGAAACCAAAGTAAGCGTGACAAAAAATGCAATGTGGATCAATATTTGCACTATATTTCCTGTTAATCTAATGTCTCACCTACATTAACTTTTATCTGATATGATTAGATACTGTGGTGCATACTGTGCTGATGCATGAGATTTTTCTTGGAAAAGATGATCATCAAAAATGTTAATACTTTTGAGTCATGATTGAGGCTGATAACTTTATTTTGCATGTGACTGTAGGATGTTAAACCTGTAATTCTGACCAACCTGCATTTTAAATTTTACTACACCAGCTAAAGATCTAAAATGTCCTGAAGGTTTTTTTTTTATTCATTCGTGGGATGTGGACATCGCTGACAAGGCCAGCGTTTACTGCCATCCCTAATTGCCCTTGAGAAGGTGGTGGTGAGCTGCAGCCTTGAACCGCTGCAGACCGTGTGGTGAAGGTTCTCCCACAGTGCTGTTAGGTAGGGAGTTCCAGGACTTTTATCCAGCGACGATGAAGGAACTGCGATATATTTCCAAGTCAGGATGATGTGTGACTTGGAGGGGAACGTGCAGGTGGTGGTGTTCCTATGCGCCTGCTGCCCTTGTCCTTCTAGGTGGTAGAGGTCACAGGTTTGGGAGGTGCTGTTGAAGAAGCCTTGGTGAGTTGCTGCAGTGTATCTTGTAGATGGTACCCACTGCAGCCACGGTGCGCCAGTGGTGGATGGGGTACCAATCAAGCGGGCTGCTTTGTTCTGGATGGTGTCGAGCTTCTTGTGTTGTTGGAGCTGCACTTATCCAGGCAAGTGGAGAGTATTCCATCACACTCCAGACTTGTGCCTTGTAGATGGTGGAAAAGCTTTGGGGAGTCAGGTGGTGAGTCACTTGCTGCAGAATACCCAGCCTTTGACCTCTTGTAGCCATAGTATTTATGTGACTGGTCCAGTTAAGTTTCTGGTCAATGGTGACCCCCCAGGATGTTGATGGTGGGGGATTTGGCAATGTTTATGCTGTTGAATGTCAAGGGGAGGTGTTTAGACTCTCTCTTATTGGAGATGTAAGGAATCTTACAACACCAGGTTATAGTCCAACAGTTTTATTTGAAAATCACAAGCTTTCGGAGCTTACCTCCTTCGTAAGGTGAGTGAGTGAAGGGTTCTAAAATCGCATAGCATATATCACAGCAATCAAAGGTGTCGTTGGTGTTCAGACAGGTTAGCCACAGAAAACATTACATCCCAGTATACTGAATACACAATGGGTCAGATGAGAGAGAGAGAGAGAGAGAGAGAGAGAGAGAGAAGTTGTATTAACAACGAATAACGTTCCTTTCCCCGCTGGTGGGGTTACGTGTAGCGTGACATGAACCCAAGATCCCGGTTGAGGCCGTCCTCGGGGGTGCGGAACTTGGCTATCAATTTCTGCTCGACGATTGTGCGTTGTTGTGTGTCTCCAAGGCCGCCTTGGAGAACACTTACCCGAAGATCAGTGGCTGAATGTCCTTGACTGCTGAAGTGGTCCCCGACTGGGAGGGAACCCTCCTGTCTGGCGGTTGTTGCGCGGTGTCCGTTCATCCGTTGTCGCAGTGTCTGCATGGTCTCGCCAATGTACCGTGCTCCGGGGCATCCTTTCCTGCAATGTATGAGGTAGACCACGTTGGCCGAGTCACAGGAGTATGAACCATGTACCTGGTGGGTGGTGTCCTCTCGTGTGATGGTGGTAT
The DNA here is from genome assembly GCF_035084215.1 of Heptranchias perlo. Classification (NCBI taxonomy): domain Eukaryota; kingdom Metazoa; phylum Chordata; class Chondrichthyes; order Hexanchiformes; family Hexanchidae; genus Heptranchias; species Heptranchias perlo. Next base: position 5,194,986 of record NC_090347.1, on the reverse strand, counting down.
CTGTGTCGATGATCTGGCATGTCTTGCAGAGGTTACCGTGGCAGGGTTGTGTTGTGTCGTGGACGCTGTTCTCCTGAAAGCTGTGTAATTTGCTGCGAACGATGGTCTGTTTGAGGCTGGGTGGCTGTTTGAAGGCGAGTAGTGGAGGCGTGAGGATGGCCTTAGCGAGGTGTTCGTCGTCATCGATGACATGTTGAAGGCTGCGGAGAACATAGCGTAGTTTCTCCGCTCCGGGGAAGTACTGGACGACGAAGGGTACTCTGTTGGTTGCGTCCCGTGTTTGTCTTCTGAGGAGGTCTATGCGATTCTTCGCTGTGGCCCGTCGGAACTGTCGATCGACGAGTCGAGCGTCATATCCCGTTCTAATGAGGGCGTCTTTCAGCGTCTGTAGGTGTCCATCGCGTTCCCCCTCATCTGAGCAGATCCTGTGTATTCACAGGGCCTGTCCATAGGGGATGGCCTCTTTGACGTGGTTATGGTGGAAGCTGGAAAAGTGGAGCATCGTGAGGTTGTCCGTGGGCTTGCGGTAGAGTGAGGTGCTGAGGTGCCCGTCTTTGATGGCTATATAATCTGACCCATTGTGTATTCAGTATACTGGGATGTAATGTTTTCCGTGGCTAACCTATCTGAACACCAACGATACCTTTTGATTGCTGTGATTGTCTCCCAGCCTAATATATGCTATGCGATTTTAGAACTCTTCACTCACTCACCTGACGAAGGAGGTAAGCTCCGAAAGCTTGTGATTTTTAAATAAAACTGTTGGACTATAACCTGGTGTTGTAAGATTCCTTACATTTGTCCACCCCAGTCCATCACCGGCATCTCCACATTATTGGAGATGGTCATTGCCTGGCACATCTGCAGCACGAATGTTACTTGCCACTTATCAGCCCAAGCCTGGATGTTGTCCAGGTCTTGCTGCATGCAGGCACGGACTGCTTCATTATCTGAGGGGTTGCGAATGGAACTGAACACTGCAATCATCAGCAAACATCCCCACTTCTGACCTTATGAGGAGGGAAAGTCATTGATGAAGCAGCTGAAGATGGTTCGGCGTAGGACACTGCCCTAAGGAACTCCTGCAGCGATGTTCTCAAATCAAAGACCAGAATCTTCAGATATGTTGGTTGTGTTTTAGATTTGTAATTTTTTTTAAACTCGTGCCTTGGCAGCCGGTTGTAGTACAGTCCATTTTTCTTTTCACTGCCAACCACTTTCCAAATGGTAAAAGAATTACAAATTAAATTGGTTAAACCACAGAGTACTGTACACAGTTCTGGTCTCCATATTATAAAAAGGATATAGGGGCATTGGAGAAGGTGCAAAAAAGATTCACAAGGATGATATCAGAACTGAGGATTTCCTGATTAGGAAAGGCTGAACATGCTGGGGCTCTGTTCTCTCGAAAAGAGAGGGCTGAGGGGTGATCTGATCGAGGTCTTTAAGATAGTAGGGTTTGATAGGGTAGACGTAGAGATGTTTCCACTTGTGGGGAGTCCAAAACTAGAGGTCATAAATATAAGATAGTCACTAATAAATCCTATAGGGAATTCAGAAGAAACCTCTTTACCCAAAGAATGGTAAGAATGTGGAACGTGCTACCACAAGGAGTAGTTGAGGAAAATAGCAGAGATACATTTAAGGGAAGCTAGATAAGCACGAGAGAAAGGAGGAGAAGGATATGCTGATAGGGTTAGACGAAGAGGGGTTGGTGGAGGCTCATTTGGAGCTTAATCGCTGGCAGAGACCAGTCGGGCCGAATGGCATGCATCTGTGCTGTAGACTCGATGTAACTCGATACTACTGCCTCCAGGAGAGGAGTGCCACAACACAGCCAGAGAGTGCAGAAGCAATATTTATGTCAGATATATCTGCAAACATTTGTTTTTGCACTGTAGTAAATTAAATGCTTGAATCAGAGTAGTTGACTGGAGGGAAATGCAGAATTTTTCAGCGTATACAAGTTGATAATCTATCCAGATAATTACAGGGTTTACAAAACAATAATTGCTGATTTACAGCACCATCCAAATAATTTTACTAGAATATAAATTATAACATTGTTTTTCATTCCCAATAATTAAAACAGAGGTAGAAATTTCCAGTTGATAGCATTTTGTGGTGTGCCATTCAGGAAAATTCCCAAACCAAAATGTTGACCCGAGTTTTAGGATTACTGCCGTTTCACTTGCAACTGGTGAAATTTCAGTTATCTGAAGCACCAAAGTATTCTGTCAGAAGAAATAAATATCTCCATATCCTTCTGCCTGATGATCATGAAGCAGCATTGGTTATTTGTGACTGCTTTGGGATAGACCATCCTGCCTGGTAGGTTGGAGAAAGATTTGAGCAGGGTTTGTGAAGGATGGAATCAATTCAATCCCAAATGTGGTTCTGCAAGCACTTTGGAATTGTTGTGATATGGCAGGACTCTTTATTGAGCAGAAATTTCCAAGTTCCAGCTTGTTTTTTTTTAAGAGGGGAAGGGAAAGGACAATGACAAAGGAGATTTACAATGACATTAATGATTTTACATACTAAATATTTCTTTCCAGGTTTGAAATCAATTTAGCTTTTTGATTTTTGTTGGTTTGTCAATTTGATATTGGGCACTGGTATACAAGTATATTTAAAGAAGTTGCATTTGTGCAAACCTTTTATTCTACATTTTTCTTCTCTACAGGGCTGGATGAATGAAATTTACAATTATGATCCTGAAACCTACCATGCTACACTGACCCATTCTGTCTTCATCCGTCTTGAAGGGACTATACTAAGGCTTTCAAAACCAAATAAAAATATTTCCCGAAGGGCTTCTTTCAATGAAGCCAAGGCAGAAGTCATGTATATCAGCCAGAAGATTTATGACCTATCGGATAGTAGGGTAAGTGAGTATCAGACGGCCTGCAAATGTACTGATTTGAGGATAATTAAATATGGTGGCATTGATGTTCAATTTTATATACAGTCTGGGTTATATCACAAACTTGAGAATGTAAATACACAAAGTGCAATATACTCAATACTTTAAATGAGCAGTAACTACTTAACTCACACAGCTTGTTCCTAACACTGACTCCTTTTTTTATAAGAAAACAAATTTGATCAGTGAAAGGAGTGGACTTCACACTTAATCTGTTGCGTTAGGTCCAAAGATTGGCGCAGGAATTGGACAGAAGCTTCAGATTAGAATCAACAATTCTTGCATGGGTGATTAAGTTGGATGTTCCACAGGAACCCTACAGCTGCAGTGCATCATGAACTGAAAGTGGAGTGACATTGGCAACCTCGTATTTCATGTTCAACATAGTGTTCCCAGTGTGGTTCTGTTTGCAGTGAATTGTAATCTTCTGTTTTAAGAAATGACTTGTTTGAAATCTAACAACATTTTGATGTAGCAAAGCACAAGCTATTAAAGGTTTCATTGATATAGAAGCCTTTTAATAAAAATACTGGTTTATTTATTAGTAGTGGGTTCAACACAGCTACAGTTGCCATACACAGTCTCAGTCTGCTCCAGAGTCAAGTTAAGCCCTGATTCTGCAATTCTACATTTTTATCTTTACAAGGTGAAGCTTCATACCAACATTACCACTGTAAAAAAAAATGCAGCCATAGATTATTAAATCAGTATGACTTGTTCACTGTTCTTTGTCAAAGCTGCTCAGTACAGAGTGACTGGTGTGAAGGACAAGTGCTATATTCTTCTGAGGTGAGACTCTGTCTTTACATAAAATATCAGTGTCTGAGCTGAGAATGTATGAAAGCATATCACGGTGGACAGGTAGACTTATCAGGCTGCCAACATTAGGATTGCTGTCTAGTGGTATTGAATTTTATTGGAAAGTTCTTTTTTGATTACTTGTTCTTGAAGTTCAGAAATGGTCAGCATGCAGTTAATTTTTCAATCAAAATGTATAACAAAGCAATAAGAAACAAAAGAAAGCCTTTTGATCTGAGGGATTTGTAAGATTCAACTGTTTTCAGATTCTGAGACACTATACTTGCCCTGAAATGCTGACAAGCTGACATAAAATTACTCGAGAGGGACTAAGGGAATAGGCACACTAAGTTTCTATATGCTCTGCCTTCTTCCAATCTTTTAAAAATAAAATCAAGGAAACCATTTGATGCTGGGCAGGGGGAAGATAGGGAACTTTGTTAGGGAAGAAAGATGCTGTGGAGAGGGTAAAAGAAACTGAGAAAGAAGCTTGCTGTTAACAAGGGAGGGAAGAGAAAGAGACTTGTTGGAAAGAAAGAAAGCAAACAGCAATGAGGTAAATAATCAGATTTGTCTAGTGATATTGGTGGAGGGATAAATGTTGTTCAGGACACCAGGAGAACTCTCCTTTTCTTCGAATAGGATCTTTTACGTCCATCTGACAGGGCCTCGGTTTAACGCCTCATTTGAAAGGGGGAAAGAACAGAAGCCCATGGGTAGGGAAGAGTGATGCCCAGGGAGACCCTGTTCAGATAGGACAGGGTGGCCCTATTGAGGGGGGTAGAAAGACATCATTGTGAGGAGAGGCAAAATACAGACACGAGAGCCTGTTAGAGGGAGGGAACACATAGTGTGCAACCCTGTTGATGGTGAGCAGGAGGAGCATAATATGTATTTTTAATTTCCTCTTTCAAGCCATCTCCCATTCTGAAGCTCTGGCTGCCTAATTCCTTCCTCCAGCCTGATCTTCATGTTCGCTTCCAGCTCTCAGTTCCCCATTTCTCTCTCTCATGCATGCTGCAGCACTTTGTGTTCAAGTTCTGTGCCTGTTCCTGGCATTTCCTTAACCTACCCTGATACACAACTTTAACATGTTGGATGCCATCTTACTTTTGCTTTGGCCTTTAGAAAGGGTAAAATCAATAAAGGAGTAAGTGTGGGAGGCAATGAAAAATTTTCAGAAAAAATGAGCATGTAAAACAATTAGTGACTGAGAAAAACAGAACAATGAGAAAACATGTGAGACACATGCTTAGAGAAAGGAGGAGAGTGGAACCCAAGTAGTAAAACAGAGACAGACAATTAGGAAGTGGGAGAGCAGCAGAGAAACAATTACAGGAAGAGACACAAATTTTCCAAATTTTGCCCATAAGCAACAACACAAGATCAATTAGGAGCATGCAAGGGTAAACGAGATACAAAAACAGCAGCAGACGAGTGGGGATTCTTCCGAAAGCTCACCCTGATAGAATACTGCATGTTGCGCTTATGCAGTGTATGTATCCTGCTTTCCAGTAATTCATTAAACTATGGCTCAGATACCTAACATTTCTGAGAAAACAAGTTAGGGTCTATTTTAACCTGCCAAAATGCGGCATTAACAGAGTCATAACAACCTCAAAATAGGGTCGGTAGATGTACCGCCCCGTTAAACCCCAATTGGTCCACTGCAACTTTCACAGGCCTACCGCTGGGCACCCGAAGTGCCTGCCTGTTTCCGGTGGTAGGCTCCTTTTTAATATGCAAATCAGGGTCCTGTAACACCCAGATTGCCATGTTAGGATAGCATTAGACGGAGCGCACATTATGCATGCTCTGACCAGTTCCACTGGTGATAGAGCCAAAAAGGTAAGCTTTTAATAATTTTGTAAGAGCAGAAATGCTCCTGTGGGCTGCTGCAGGTTTTGGCTCCCAGCCCCTGCCCATGGTCCCACCTTCAGTTGCTGCTGGTGTCCTAGCCAGCCGACATTTCTGTGGCCCAGAACTGGCGAACTATCTCGGGACGCCCATTTGGCACCTGTAGCTTGCCAGTCTGATTCAAATGTGGCCCGGCCTCAAAATCGTGGCAGCCTCTGCTGCTGGAACAGGCGGCCAGAGGAGTGCCCTGCTGGTCAGCAGCCCAGAAGTCAAAATCTACCCTGTTATTTTATTGGGAGGTTATGCTATTTGTGCAGTGTTTCCTGACTGAGATTTTCTTCCCCTCTTGTTAAGTCTTGATATATGTTGCTAAACAGCAGCAGAATTGTTATACTAATGTGTTTGTGATAATAGAAAAACATTTTTCAGAAACACCAAAACATCAAACTGCAATGTAAAAGGATGACCTTCATTTTTAACAGGTGCATTTGGTTCCAAAGGATCTGGCTAGAAAAAGAGTATGGAATAAAAAGTACCCAATTTGCATTGAACTTGCCAGGCAAGATGACTTTATGGCAAAGACTCAGACAGAGAAGGAAAATGCAGAGGAAAAACTCCCTGCTGATAAAGTTGAAACTGCACTTGAGGAACCAAGGAAATTTTCTGGGTCACAAGATTCTGCAAAGCCAATTTACCAGAAGGACCAAGTTCTATATCTTTTTGGAAGGACTGGTAGAGAAAAGGAAGAATGGTTCAGGAGATTCATTTTAGCCTCAAAATCAAAAATTGATGCTAAACGACCAGCCAGTCTAGGAGGAGGTGGCATACCAGGTGAACCAATGTTTGCTATACTACTGAAATCACAATGGGGAGGGTAGTTTAAAAAAAGGCGTGTGTGTGTGTGTATATCTCCATCTTTCTCTCTCTCCCCCTCTTTTGTGTGTCAGATATATATATATATAAAAATTGGGCCACTCAACCTGTTGTGCTTGTGATGGCGTTAATGATCTACTCTAATCCAAACTCCCTGCTTTTTCTCTATGCTCATTGATATTTTTCTTCGTGTTCACTCATTCCCTCTTGTATGTTATTATATTGGTTCTATAGCCACTTGTGATGTGTTCCATTTTCTAATAACGTTTTGCATGAAAACAGTTCCAACCTCCCCCATTTATGCCTCTAGTATTAATTTTAAGTTATCAATTCACAGACGAGTGGAAATGATGTTTTACTATTCATCCTCTTAAACCCTTCCAGAATGTTGAACCCTTTTGTTAGATTCCTGCTTAACCTTCACTATCCCAGTGAATTCAGCCCTGGTTTTCCAAGTTTTTCATCATAATTACATCCTGTTATAACAGGCGTCAGCTTAGTGAATCTACATTGCATATTTTCCTTGGCTTCAATATCCTTTCTATAATGGTATATCCAAAACTACATGTAGTATTCCAATTGTGTGTGGTATATATTTTTTCTTTTGTATTCAATGTCCTGTGTTGAAACCCAGAATCCTCATTTGCCTTTAGCTGTTTACATGTGTCCCTCAATTTCTGTTTCTCCACTCCATTGAGAATTTTACTGTTTAGGATATATTTCCATTCTCTTCTTTGTCCCAACATATACTATATATTTGCCTATGTATTTGCCATGTATCTGCCTACTCCCCTAATCTATCTGTCCCCCTGCAGTCTCCCACAGTCTTTCTCATAGTTTGTCATGCTCCCTAATTTAATATACCTTGTCAGTTGATAAATTCCAGACTTTAGTTCTTTACTGATTGAGCAAGCTTATCGAGTGAGTAGTTGAAGGTGTACAGAACAAAAAGTCCCAAGTTCAGTCTGCAGTCTGTGGTGAGTAAGCTGGTCTCAGCCAGGGTAATAGGGGTACTATAATTGTCTTTAACGCCCTTGGATTATGGAGGGGGAAATCAATCAGGATTCCTGCGCTTGACTGCTATCCAGTGAATACTGCTAAAGGTGCATGTGTGGGGACAATATTGGCCTCTATCCTGATGTCCCTAGGGTTGAATAACCTGCCTACACTCAATATCTATGTTTCACATGAATAATAGTTGCTTGGGCAATGTACCAGGGAACAACCGATGAGAGTGGAACCACACCGCAACCAAGTCGAAGCTTTTAGGAGAGGAGAAAATGGCAGGAAGAAGTTGGTGAGAAAAAGAAAGGGGGGTCCCCTGCAAAACACAAACTTTGTAAAGCTGTTAATAGCAAAGCACATGCACCAACTGATGCACAGCATTATGTTTGGATTTACTCCCAAAGTCACCAAATGGAACAAGCTGTCTTGTTTTCCCTTGCTCATTTTGTTAAGTACTGTAAATCGTGAAGTATAATACACAAATTTCCCTCCCAAAAAAATCCCAGTAATGGGGTATATATACACAAACACTAAAATAATACTCATTTGTAAGAGGCTTAAGAGTGAATGAACCAATCTTAATTGAACTGCTTAAAATGCGGTGTGAAAATGGCATAAATCCAAGTATGTGGTATCATACTTGGAAATATCAAAGTGGAGCTTAACAGTAATGGCAGAAAAAACTTAGAATTCTCAAATTTGTAATCATGCTTCTTAATACAAAGTATTCTTTGAGTCTAAAAGACCACACAGTTATGATGCAATCCATCATCAAGGCCTCACCCATCTATCACTTAGGATGCGCACTCTCATGAGCACCCTTTTGAAATTTTACTGTAGGTAACATCTTCCTTTTAAATATGTAGGATGGTAACTCCACTTTTAGCTCTTGATTTGATCATGTTGAACCCCCAACTCCTCTTTGCTACCTCTTATTGGCCCACAGTAAGCTTTCCTTCAACACTGGAAAAGCTGCTGGACATTCCTACTCATCAAGTTTCCTTTGTGGAATGCTCCAGTTTTATTTTTGGAACCTTTCCAAAGTTGCACATTAGCTTCATTGAATTGGAATCCACAACCCTATGACCAGTGGCTCTGTTGCCATACTGGACTGTCTTCAACTTCTTGGCTGCTTTGTATCCTGTGCAAGGGCACGTCACATGGCTGAACAATTTGATAGTTTCAAAAGCCATAGGTAGGGGCATTTTATACACCGATACAACATTTTCCTCAGTTTATAGGTCAGAGTTGGGAGGTCTATAATTAGAAATGGGCGATTGTACCAGACTTGAACATTTATAAGAAATTACAACATGCAAGACATGAACTGATTAAATGCAACACAACTTGTATTATATAACTCCTTTTAACATAGGAAAACATTCCAAGGCATTTCACAGGAGTGTCATGAAACAATAATTGACACATAACCAAAGAAGATATTAGGAAGGGTGACTAAAATCTTGATCAAAGAGGTAGGTTTTAAGGAGGGTGTTAAAAGTGAAGAGAGAGGCGGAGAGGTTTAGGGAGGGCCTAGATGGCTGAAGACACATCCGACAAAGGTGGAGTGGGGTAATGCGTAAGAGGACGGAATTGAAGGAACGCAGAGTTCTATGGGGTTTAGGGCTGGAGGGGGTTACAGGGGTTGCAAAGAAGCTGTGCTATTCCATTTTCATAAGGAACATTGATAATGACCTTGTTCATTTTATTTTCAAGACTAGACCTGTTGAATCTTTAGTGTAATAAAGTTGTGCAAAAAAAAATCACAATCTAAATTGGCAAAAACAAAATCAAATTCTGTAATATATGTTAGAATTGTAACCTTTTAAAGGGTTGTAATCCTGAACATACATACCTTCAATTTTATTGCCCAATTTACGTCATTCCCTTGCTGCCAGTGGATTTGTTCCATTAATATCCTGGCTTGAATCTCCACTGTGCTACACTTTATATTGCCTGTTCAGCTCATTAAATAATTCAGTAGAAAATTTCATTTGAAATGAGCAGTATAATTTACACCAGATAATTGAAGATTCAATACTTTGAACTTTCCAGTAATAGATTTAATAGGGGGCACATTTAATATCAAATTTTGAAGTCTTGATAGCCCAATGATTTACTTAATTTTTCCCCTCGCCTTCAAAGTACATCAGAAGTCTGACATTTCAGATTTGATGTTTGAGTCTGGGTGTAAAACTAACGAAGAATTTTTAGAATAATTCAACTGTTCACATGACTAATCAATTGTGCTTTATTTTAGGGTTTGTGCCATCACACAGTAGGAACAATAGCCAACCGGGAATGCTGACACATAGTCGCAACAGTAGTAAGGGAAGCGTTGAAGAAATCATGTCACAATCCAAACAGAAAGATCTCATATCTGGTGTACGCCAGAAAATGCTTCTGGACTACATTGTGTACATGGCAAAGTACATCCCTGAAGAAATCTCCAGTCCTAACTTAAGTCCTGTTCACAGTGCAGAAAGTAGCCCCACTGCTAATAATAAGGTAGGAATAAATAAATTGGTTATGCTTTTTGATATTTTTCTTTCAATCCACAGCATCCTTTTTTTTAAAAAAACACTATTGTGAAACAACTTTAAGACAGGACAGTTGAAGCTGCAGATATCTCCATGAATCTGTCAATGTTACTTCTTGGTTGACTCCAAGAAGGCTACGTGAGTAGGTTGAGAAGATGCTCAGTCTTTTTTCCCCCCACACTCTGACATACCCCTTCCTTAAAATGATATAGACAGCACTAAGACTTAGATTTTAACACCCTGGTCTTCAAGTTGGGAGTCCAACTGTGTAGTATTAGAATTATCTTTAGATAAGCTTGTGTGTGCATTTGTTTTGGCTCTATCTAATAATTCCACCTCATATACTAGATATCAAAATGCTATACATAATCTTTTGGAAAAAGTGAAATAGTTCATAAATACTGTAGAAATTTTAATCAGATTTTGTAAAATTTAGCCATGTCATCCTGGCAGATTTAATATTCCTGGTGTGACAGTAACAGTGAATATGGATTGACATTTTATGAATTATTTAATAGTCCTGTGCATTTTCTTTGCATGCCAGTTGCCAAGCAGTCAAATCGAGGAGACAGAACAGCGAGTGGCTTGGGTCAATGCATTGCTTGGGAGAATCTTCTGGGACTTCTTGGGTGAAAAATACTGGTCTAATTTGGTGTCTCGAAAGATCCAGATGAAACTCAGCAAGATTAGGGTATGTACTCAACATGTTGCAGTCCATCTATGTCAAAATTTATCTTTGTAACTTCATTTGCAGTTAATATCATTTTCCATGGCAAAAATGTTTAGTTGGATTTCGTTTATGCATAATTATAGCAATTGGAAAAGTTTGCATTTTTTACAAGTCTGTTATTTGATCATAGACATGTTCTGCTCAGGTGTCTAGAAAACCTTACTTAAGAATACGTTTTAGCAGTGGCTGCTTCCAAGTGGGTATCATTCATGCGAGTTTAGACGGTGTGTCTTGAGCTATTTGACCTTTAAAGACATGATAAATATTTGTTAATCTGCTCCTGGTTCCATTCTCTCATCTTTTTAACTGCTTGATAATGGAATATGTAAATACCAGCAAGGATTGGATTTGTTTGAGAGTGAGCATGAGAAAAGGTGGTTGAGGGGGGTTATTGTAGAATATACAGTGGGGCTTCATGGTACCAGACTGTGGCCTACTGAAACTCTCGATTTACTGAAGTACTCCCAGCTACAATGACTTGCCTTCCTGAAGGCAACACACTCCTTTTTTTGCAGTGTTGTTTTGTTGAGCAGATAATAGCATTGGGTTTCTGTTGCTTGAATATCATGGGCCTTGGGAGCTAGTTTTCAGGACTAAGTCACATGACATGAATGCTGATTCCTCTTTTCAAATGGCACTCGTGGTATTTTGCCAGTATTAAAAAAAAAGGGTGAGGGAAATTTCAGATTGCGAGCATCAACCATTTAGTTTTTTGAAGAGAAACAGGAAGACCTTGTTCACAAGGTTCCAGGAAACACTCTGGGTGCATAACTTGCCCCTTTGAGCATTCTAAGTGTTTCTAAGTATCCCCTTTTTTTTCTCCACAAAAAAAACAGTAGCTTAAAGATTCTTTTGCAGAACCCAATTCAGTTAGATCATGGCTGATCTATACCTCAACTCCATTTACCAACCTTGGCTCCATATCCTCTTAAGAACATAAGAAATAGGAGCAGGAGCAGGCCACATAGCCCCTTGAGCCTGCTCTGCCATTCATTCAGATCATGGCTGATCTTCGACCTCAGCTCCACTTCCCTGCCCAATCCCTGTATCCCTTGATTCCCCTAGAGTGCAGAAATCAGTCTATCTCAACCTTGAATATATTCAATTACTCAGCATCCACCGCCCTCTGGGGTAGAGAATTCCAAAGATTCACAATCCTCTGAGTGAAGAAATTCCTCCTCATGTCAGTCTTAAATGGCCGACTCCTTATCCTGTAAGTATGCCCCCTCGTTCTAGACTCTCCAGCCATGGGAAACAATCTCTCAGCATCTACCCTGTCAAGCCCCCTCATAATCTTATGTTTCAATGAGATCATCTCTCTTTCTTCTGAACTCCAGAGAGTATAGGCCCATTCTACTCAATCTCTCTCTTTATAGGACAACCCTCTCATCCCAGGAATTAATCTAGTGAACCTCTGTTGCACCGCCTCTAAGGCAAGTATATCCTTCCTTAGATAAGGAGACCAAAACTGTACACAGTACTCCAGGTGAGGTCTCACCAAAGCCCTGTACAATTGTAGTAAGACTTCCTTACTTTTGTATTCCAACCCACTTACAATAAAGACCAACATTCCATTTGCTTTCCTAATTGCTTGCTGTACCTGCATGCTAACTTTTTGTATTTCTTGTATGAGGACACCCAAGTCTCTCTGAACACCAACATTTAATAGTTTCTCACCATTTAAAAATATTCTGTTTTTCAATTCTTCCTACCAAAGTGAATAATCTCACATTTCCCTACATTATACTCCATCTGTCACCTTCTTGCCCACTCACTTTCTATATCCCTTTGCAGACTCTTTGTGTCCTCCTCACAGCTTACTTTCCCACCTAGCTTTGTATCATCAGCAAACTTGGATTCATTACACTTAGTAATAAAAATCTAGAATTCTATACCTTCGATACCCATACCTAACAAAAATCTGTCAATCTCGGTCTTGAAAGCTCCATTTGCCCCAGCATCCACTGCCTTTAGGGGGAGGGAATTCCAGATTTCTACTACCCTTTGTTTGAAAAAGTAATCAAACCTAGAGGTAATGAAAGATTGAATAAGGGTTTCAGCAGTGGTAGCAGTAAGGGTGGATGCAGGTGATGTTGCAGAGATTCAAACAGGCAGTCATGGTGGCTGGAATGTGGAGTTTGAAGCTCAGGTTGGTGAAACAAGACACCAGTGTTGTGCACTCTGAGTCAGCCTGAGTAAGAAGCTAGGGAAGAGAATGGAATTAAATACATGTCATTGTTTTTTTTAATATAAAAGGTCCATGCATTAAGTTTTATAATAGTTTCATGTGTACTTAACTAACAGTAGAAAAAACTGAGTGTCCTGTCAGATGGCAAAAGGATGTGAATATTTCCAAAGCAATGGCTTAGTAAGTGGAAGATATTGATCTTGAAACATCTTTTCTGTGTAGAAGAAATGGAATAAGACATTGAATGACTTGTATATTGCGTTCAAATCTAAAACTATTTAGTTTAAATTTTCTTTATGGAAAAAATGACACATTTAAGGGTAGCTTGATAACACTGGTGTAAATGCTTCAACTCCATTGGAAAGGCTGTAAATTCAGATGCCAGTCTCATCTGACACTGCCCATGCTGCGCAGATGGTTGGTGTATGTTATCCTTTTATTTTATAGTGCTTTTCATGTAAAAACTTTTCAAAGCACTTCACACGATAAATTTCTTTTTTAAATGCTGTGACGTATGTAGCCAAGTGCTCTCTACATGAGGAGGTGGAATTTATAGAGTTTTTAATTTATCAGGGACGTGACCAATAAGCCTGTGTAACTTATACAAATTGATGCTGACATGCACTGAATTTTTAAGAGTAGATAAATGCAGTCTAAAAGAATATTCCTTCGTAACAATTAGGAAGCAAATCTTAGTTCGTTCCAACAACTTTCCTGCTTCTTTGGAATCTTCTATCAATGTAATAAGATGTAAATAAAAATCTTGAAGCTCTTTGCCCTACCTTGCCAGGTTCAGAATTCCACTTATCTCTGCAATCCATCCTATACATTGCCAAGCGCTAGGCTTCAGTGGCCCTTTACTTTGGTTTGCTAATGGATGGCTGCAAGAATATAGGGGTATTTTGCATTTATTTTTCCAGGAGTTGGGCAATAATGCTCTTCAGCAGAATGATTTGGTTGTTTACCTCTTGACCTTTTGTTGTAGGGAAAGTAATTTGAATATAATGACATACATCTTTGTACAGCTTTGAGATGGGAATGGAAATGTTGTTACCTTATTAATATGCCCTGACAAAGCACTGGTATGTAAATCATCTGTAATTCCAAATAAAATAGTTTTAAACATGATAAACCTTGTACCACTTTGAGAATTCTGTGTTCTTAAATGACATTCTTGAACTTCTAGTTAGTTTATTGGCGATGTGAAGGAGGCAGGAAAAAAAATCAAAATATTTAGCACGTAACCTGGCCTTTTTAATTTTACAACTTGGTGAATGTTTGTGCTTAAAGTAAAGGGTGTTGGTTCTGGTGATGGAATATTTTTTGTGTTTTAGCATCCAATCTCCTCCTCAACACACTTTTAGATCAGGAATGACATGGCAATGGCCAGGTGCGGTTTAAAATGACCCCAGCATCTATCCGATAATGTGTTTTTACTTCCAACCTCAAGTCCCCTCTCGTGAACTAGTGTGATATTACTTATTTCCACAGCAGCCGTCTAAGTGCTCTCATAATTGCCAGCTTCTGCTAAAATATGTAATTTAAAATTTCCCCTCTGGCTGTAACCAGATAGTCTGAGCAATCAGTCCACTTCCTAGTTGGTGTGAATTCATAGCCGAAATTTACTTATAATTTCATTAAATTTGCAGTCTTGCTCATAGATCATAAGTGCAGCTGATATTGAAAATATTAATGTCGTGTTGGTGTGCAGCAGGGTATACTTTAGAATTGAGGCACATTGTTGGGGGATAAAACAGGCTTGACTGAAAAAGCCTAACTAATTCACAAAGGTAGTTTTGGGACTGAAGTTGGCTGGTATGTATAAGGACTGAAAGAACTTATTCTTCCTTCTCCCATCACCAATCAATGGGAGCTTAAGAACGGATGTGTTATAATTTATCATGTGCATGATATAGTTATCAAATTAACCTTTTATTTCCTATTATTAAATATATTGAAATTTGTTTTGGTGTCTAAACAAAGGTAGTTTTAAAGTCAAAGCATGGGCAAAGTAGTGTTGCTTAAAGAGGAGGAAACAATAATTAGATACAAACCTCCTTTTAGTATTTTCAAAATATGTAAGTGTATATATCCTAATTTTTCAGGCATTAAATACAAGGGCAAAACTAGCAAGATCAGTGCTGAAGAATGGAACTATTTAGCTCGGAGGCTAAATTGTATGGACTGTGGATATTTTATTAGCGAACAGGGGACCCTCTGAATTTGGGTCAGATTAATATGCTGCCACAATTTTTCCATGCTTCGAAAACGGACGACGAGGACACATCTAGCGGCCAAACCAAAAGCTAAATGAATGCATCTATTTAGAGCACCCAAGTTTCAGTCCCTTTGGGATTCAAACATGGGCCATTGGAGTTCAAAATATTGATTTCACCACTATTGCTGGAGCTTTATCCTATTTTCGTTGGGAAAGGGGTATTATTTGGGGTAGTTTTTTTTAGGTTGGAAAGGGCAACAATTTCTCATGGTGGGGAAGGATTTTGTTTCATGATTACATCAAAATTATAGAGCTTCTCAAAATTTGACTACATCTTCACATGTTTAATGTATACTATTCCAGCTGCCATATTTTATGAATGAGCTGACCTTGACTGAACTCGATATGGGAGTTGCTGTGCCGAGAATATGTCAAGCTTCAAAACCTTTGGTTAATCACCAAGGTAAGTACGGTTAAAATTCATCAGGTGCTTCTTCACTGATCTTTGATGTAGTCAGATATTCTAGATTCAAAGTTACACTGAAATATTGCATTGATGTAGATCCAGAATTCAGTGACATTAATCAAAGTACTGCTATTACATTAATCTGCTTTACCATCATACTTGAGTTCTTCTGTCTTTGTATCCTGCAGGCTTTGCAACAGATTTTTTTTCTAAAATTTTATTATTGAGTTGTACAAGGCTTTCTCAGATCCATGGTAGAATACAGAACAACAAAATGCATGCTTGCAAGTTACATGGCTGCAGAAAAATTAGAGTTGCCAACAGCATCTTGGGTCTAGGCTAAAAGGACTGTCACATAACTATGTTCGTATCTCTTAGTTTTCATTGTATCGTAAAGATCGGAGAGCAAAACATTTAAAGAAAAATGCCCAAAGCAGTGTTGCATCAACACATTGCACTACATAGTGGGCTATGGTCTTAAATACGTGACTGTTCCGCACCCTCCGCCCACCAACATACTAGGTCCTAGCCTGATGTACTGAGGTACAGTCGCAATCCTTTTCTAAAAGTAAAGGGTAAAAAGTAGGAGGGTATTTCGAGCTCTGCTGCATTTCCTCGTGGTCAGTTTCAGAGCTATGACTGAAGATGTCACGTGCCAAGGAGGTGAGAGCTAGGATTACAATGGGAAAAGTTGCATTTAGTGAAAGGAAGGGGATACTGACTGGATAATGTGAATAGAGAACTGAAGAAAAGATTAGTGAAGAGTTTGATAGAGTGTGGTGCTGAAGCATATATACTGAGGAAAGAGGTCAGGCTTCTAGAGAGCTTTGAGATATGGGTTTGAAGACACATGGAGAAAGTAATGAGGTGTTGGCAATGATACAAGCAAGAAGAATGTAGTTTGATTGTAATCAGAAAAAGCAAATTAATTGGATTGGGGATATACTGAGAGGGAATGTTGAAAGAGGTGTTGGAAGGGTGGATGGGAGGAAAAGGTGGATGCTTCTGGACCACCTGAAGAATGGGAGATCGTATGGAGTATTGAAGAGAGAAGGAGAAAATTGGAAGAGATAGCTTGCTCAACTTGTTAGCTGGGATGAGGTTGTTGCATTTTGTGAAGCTACTAAAAGAGGGGGGGGGGAGAAAATCTAACTGAGAACATGAAATAAGACACCTCCAGCTATTGTCTTTTCTCCTAGTACATGTTCAGTGCCTGTAGTGGGAGACTTTATATCTGCTGAAGTGAGAACTGTGGTGACATTGATATAAGACAGTTAGCTCATCAGTATTGTTGAAACTCCAGTTGGTGTATTTTGAGTTTGAAAATTGCTAACATCTATTTGTACAGTCAGAAATAGTTACTTAAATGTAATTAAAATGTAATTTAAAAATTCAGCAATTTTGAATAATATGTAGCACAGTCTCCACTGCTTATAGCGGGTGTGTTGGTGTCACCACAAGTTGCTCGCTATACACGGTGGTCGTTGTAACCAAAAACATTTTTTTAATGCACGGAGGGAATCATCTTCGTCTTCTGTCTCTCCACTTCCTGCTTGTCGTCCTGGGAAGGAGAGCCTGCCCTTGGAAGGAGTATCTCTTCAACTTGGCGAAGGATCTGAACATCGAGCAATCCAAGTTTGTATTACACACTGACCAGCGTGGCCAGTGGCAGGTTCAATGTGTGTCGCAGGGAGTTGACATCTTCCAGAACAGGCGATCACTGCTGGAGGAGTGGAGTGAGACGTAAAACGTGAGACGTAAAACTCTCAGCGGGATCCCAAGCTGCGTCTTCGTCCACGCCAGTGAATTCAGTGGAGGAAATGAGACCAAGGAGGGCGTGTTGGACCCTTCGGGGTCAACGGAACGTGATCGTCCAAAACCGAGCCGATCATTGCAAAGTGCCAGCCATTACTGTCAGCGAAACTTATGGAGAAATAAAATCTTTCATCACTTCCCTCCCGCTCTGCCCCTGTTCAATGTTTAATGACTGTGTTTAGTTACTGATGTGAAAATGCACTAAATGATAACAGGGACACCGCGGTAATGATCTAAACGGGAAATTGATCTGTTTATGCCAGTTCTTCCTCAGCAACTTTGCTTAGAGATTAAAGGTCCGAAATGTTTAAAAGGAGGTCAGACTGCCTCAGTGTACTTTTAAAATCCCTCCCCCAAACCGGGTGAAAGCTGCCCAAACTCATTTAACTTTGGAACTTGACCTGACTTTCATCCCAACTGTCTGCACCAACTTGAAACACCAATCCCAGAGACAGCTTCTGTTGCACTTCGCGATGTAGCAGCTCTGGCAGTTTTGTTACATCACCCATTTGAGATGTCAATTTATTACCGTTAAAATTTCCTGAGCAGGTAGGTCAGAGCTTTTTCATGTGTGTAGACAGCGAATTATTCATCACACACAACTGTGTATAGCAGCATATTCCAAAGTGCCCTGTGCTATTGGAGTTGTTAATCCTCTAATTAAAAGATGCTGACACAGTTTATTTCACTATTGTGGCTGTATCACAAAACCAGGTGATGAAATGATAGAAGGCTGCAAGAGCAAAAGAAATATCTGCAGTCTTGTAACCACATTAATGTGAAAAGCTTAAAAATAGCATTTCTGAATGGGTCAAAAAGTAATAGAAGTGACATCAAATTGTTCTGTCTATCTGGATAGAGGCTGATGTTATGGGCTATATTCCCAAGTGGAAACACCTTTGTCATATTATAGGCTGTCCATGATGTATGAATCCTACAGATTTAACATTTTTTACATGTTTCTGATATGTTTATTATCTTTAAGAACAAAATGTTACTTTTTTATATTGAAAGTATAAAAACATTTGGCACTATAAAAACATTCGGCAATATAAAAACAACCATGCAGATGTCCAGCCCATCAGTGTCATGGAACATGCTACAAGTGTTCCAGTAAAATTCCATCTATATCTTTACACCCACCCCCCTATTCAAATAAACAGGAGGGATAAAAGTTGCTCTGTTCCATCCTTGGACAGGTCAAGTACCACCCAGAGTAGCTCTCCTACATTCCTGACCCCTGGGTGAAGGTTTCTTCCCTCCCAACAGAGGATCTTCACATCTTACCCCTGTACGCCAGAGGTCACCTTCATCCCTCCTCAAATTTGATGGAGTTCTAACATGTCTGCACTGTAAAATACCATTCATATTTTCAAACACCCTATTCACCTGGTGGAAGTACATAGGTGACTTCCATGGTTGTCATGCAAGGGCAATAAATCTTTGTCACCAACAGTGGTGACAATCATCCTCTGTGAATATTGTGCAGCAATGAATTTGACCGTAATCTCAACAGATGTATCTTTGAATAGTTATGTGCTACCCCATCAGCCTTGACTATGGTACTAGCCACTTCTCCCCAAACGGGAAAATATTAGGATAGTACCACAGCCTGCACCACAGTGGAATCAGCCTGGGCATTATGTTTATCAAGAGAGTGTTCTCGTAATAAAAGGAAGAAAAGACTGGCTTTCCTAATAATGCCAGTAGCTTCAGCCTTTCTTAATGAACACATTAACAACTAATAGTGCCTTCTCCTGAGGTACTCTTCCAGCCATCATCACACCCCTCCTCAAAAAAAAACCTACCCTCGACCCCTCTGTCCTTGTAAACTACCACCCCATTGTCCCAACCTCCCTTTCCTTTCTAAGTCCTTGAAAGAGTTGTCACCTCCTAAATCCATGCCCATCTTTCCTGCAACTCCATATTTGAATTTCTCCAAACAGGTCTCTGTTCCTGCCACAGCCCTAATCAAAATCACAAATTACATCCTCTGTCACTGTGAACCTGGTACATTTTCATTCCTTCTTGTCCTTAACCTCTCTGCAGCCTGTGACGTTGTCGGCCACACCATCCTTCTCCAACACCTCCCTTCTATTGTCCAGCTCAATGGGACTAACCTCAATTCATTCTACTCTTACTTCATAGCCAGAGCATCTCCAGCAATTGTTTCTCTTCCCACTCTCACTGTTACCTCTGGAGTCCCCCAAGGATTTATCTTTGCCCCTCCCTCCCCTGACTTCTTCATCTACATGCTGTCCCTTTAACGACATCATCCTCTGCAGATTCAAATCCAATCCCTAATATACCACCCCCCACCACCCAACTTCCAAATTATATTCTACAACACATGCTAAAAGAATCCTAGATCTTGTTACTTGTATAGATTCCATTGTCAGAGAAGTCTCCTGAGGCTATGCCTTAAAACAAAACAACATAAAATCAGGATAAAATTCTCTATTCAAAATGTTTAGAACATGAACGGATACTCTACTGACCACTTGATTCCTTTCCTTTCCCTGAATAGGGGTAGTTGAGCACATCAGTGAGCCAAGCTGCCCCGAATTAGTACTTACTCTGAGCGTTCTCTATAATAAGCCCTTAAGTTCAAATCTCAAAACTACATTCTGATATGTCACTTGTGCAGGTTGCATTGAATCTTTATGCTTTTTTAATAACTGATGCAGGAAATTCTTCAATGCTTTAAGTGCTTGTTCTAGAAAGATCTTGGTAGAATCCCCTACATCAAATTTCAGACATGCGGAAAAGGCCATACCTAATGCCCTCATCACAAAGAATCCTTAATGGTCATTGGACTGAGTCTGGTGCTCTGCAATTAATACAATGTGTCAGGGAAAACCTTAAAATGTTCAATACCCAGCTTTTGTTCACCTTGCTTCGGTGTTACCTCTAAAATCTGTCATTTTGTCTTGAGAGTCTGAGCATTTTGA
Source organism: Heptranchias perlo (assembly GCF_035084215.1). Lineage (NCBI taxonomy): Eukaryota > Metazoa > Chordata > Chondrichthyes > Hexanchiformes > Hexanchidae > Heptranchias > Heptranchias perlo. The sequence goes on along the minus strand of NC_090347.1, from coordinate 5,174,619 downwards.
AGATTACAGCACATGTCTCTCTTTTGGGTTTGGTCATATCTTCTTCAAGCGATGTGCATGCTCAATTTCCAGTTTAAGACTCTGACAATCCCAAAAGCATTTGAAGGATACCCTGGATTTAGGCTACGGTAGTCTTTCCCTCCGCCTCCTCTGGCCGGCCTATTAAATAGAGCTTGCTCTTGGAGTGACTTTCCAAATTATCCAGCTTATCAGATGTTGCTGCTGCCTTTTACAACACATCAATCTCCTTCAGGGCAGTCTCTAAATCAGTTCTCTATGCCAACTCTAATCCTGGGTCTGTTTTCTCAGTTCCTGTTGAAACAAAGCCATATCCTGTTTTACCTTAACTCTGATACATGTAGCTTTTGATGTTCAGTAACTCTGAGGGTTATAGCCCAGCTCAGAGGCAGACACCACTGAGCTGCTGGCAGATAACTGGCTTCGTTGGCTGGTCAGGAATGGACTTTCTTTTCATTGTTTCCCCAGTACTTTGCTTGAGGCTCAGAGGGTATAGCTGGTTTTGTCAGGGAGTATTCTTGTGGCGCAACTACCTCAGTGTAAGCTATGTAGGTTTGGATGGTGGCTTCATGACCAAGCAGGAGCCTCACCAATTTGTGGCCACTTTTGTATTTTCCTGTCATCCTTTCATATCTCAGGACTATAATTACTCTTGTGATGCACGTGAGTTCAGTTAAGGTAGTTTCACAAAGGGTGCCCATCCGAGTACTGTTGCATTTCTAAAATTATTATACACATATCTTTGAATATTTTTATATAGATGTTTTATAATGGGATGAAAAGACGAAGCAGGCTGTCAAGACGGGGTATTGTCCCATCATTCTTAGGGGTGCACTCACAAATCATCTTTAGCGTTGTTGTGAAATGGCGACCACTGTGCAGCAATGTTAAAGGTGGTGTGTAAACAGTCGATGGCAGATTAGTCATCTCCAGATCTGACTGTCTAATCAAAGTACGTGATGGTTCCAGACCATAACTGCAGATCTCGGATCTTAGGTCTTTTGCAGTTTGAGTCCCAAAATGCAAAGTTTACCAGCACCATATAGAATTTCTTTCTTAAATGTCAAAAATTATTCCATAATTGGACATCCCTCCCAAAGTTAAAAATATAACAAAACTGTTTTGTTCACATTATCACTATCAAAGGAATTGCTAGATTGGGTTTTGGAGGTGCCTGCGTGATTGGAGTCTCCAAACCTCGGACAAATTCGGGAGCAATTCACTCTTAGTTCCATTGATAGACTATGAAAGCACAGTTCAAGCTATTGTGAAATAGCTCCTCCAATTCTGGTCTCTTGCACATTCCCGATTTTCTTCGGCCCACCCTTGGCAGCTGTGCCTTCAGCTGCCTAGGCCCTAAGCTCTGGAATTCCTTCCCTAAACCTTTCCGCGCCTCTCTCTCTCTCTCTCTCTTTTCCTTTAAGACTCTTCTTAAAACCTACCTCATCTGTCCTAATGTCTCCTTACGTGGCTCGGTGTCAAATTTTTGTTTGATTAAGCACCTTCGAACGTTTTACCAAGTTAAGGGCGCTATATAAATTCAAGTTGTTAAGAGTGAGCCTCAGGATGTAAATGGCTCCCTTTCATTGTTACTACTAACATATGTTGCCTGTTGAAACAGTGTAACTTGGCTGACGAGCAATGTCACTGCCTTTCTGAAAATAATCCCCATCAAAATGAAATCTGATTAATTCTACTCCCCAAAAGCAAAATGTAAATAAAGATATTGTAGGGGTTTAGCCAGTTGATTTTCTGCAATAAATATGCTACCATTGTGTGTGTCTCCAAGAGCTTTTTTTCATTTTAAAGTATAAATATTTCATTGGATAATTTCATACGGCAATACTTCATTAACAGAACTGTTGTTGTGCAGGAAAGTATTATGGCTCAATTCTCTTGAAAAGATGAATAAATCCTATCTTTTTTATAGTTGCCAGATCATCTGTAATAAAACAGTATCTGTGCCTTTACTGTCCAAATTGGGTGGGGGGCAGGCACACTGAGTTGCACAGCGAGTGAAACACTGCCCTTTAGTCTCTTGACTCCAGTTTGAATCCAGGCTGGTCTAATTGGATGAAAGTATGAATCTTCAAAGCAGAATGTGTTCGGCTTGTCTGAATATGGTTCTTAAGAGGCCAAATTCATAGTACCACATTACACACAATTTTGAACTAAGTTTATAGTGGAAAGGCCATAAGGGTGATCAGGTGTAGAAAATGGAAATTTCTGTGGTGCGGTAAGGAGTACTCTTTTAGGTGCATTATTGGAACAGAGCAGTGGGAGATTTACTCCACATCTAACATGTATCACATGTACAGTGGACTTGGGAGCATCAGACCAGAAAAAATTCAATTTCCCATCATTAATATCCCTCCCCTAATAACATTCGCAACTGTATCATATCATCAAACTAGATTGAGTAATATCTAAAAGTCAATATCCTATATTGTGAAGTCAAAAAATATTTTTGTAGTTCTGAAGTGTGTAGTATGGCAGTTTCTTAAATGTTTGAGGAAAATCTAAATATAGTGTTATATATTGTCCGTCACTGAAATTTGTTTTAGCTTTGGTAAAGCACAGAGAAATTCACAGTAAATGAGATTTCACAGCAGTTTATGCAAAGTGCATATGGTTTGTTACAATTCCTGCTTTGCAGAATATTGATAAAATGCAACTTGACTCTTTCATTTCAATAAATTATTTCTGATAAATGTCATCATCTGTTCAAGGTACCGATCAATTAAGATGTTCCAATTGTGCGATAGTGATTGCGGAGCCAGGATTGGCTCAACTGCTCAGGTGTGACACGTTCTGAACTCTTGTGCTCCAAATCTTGAATTTATCTGTACATTTTTTTCCCTTTCTCCTTTTCTGAAGATGGTGAGTTGCTGTAGGGAATGGTTCCATAGCTGTAGTGACTCTTCAGTACCACAAACGATCTTTACATAGGAACATAGGCAGCAAATGTTGGCTGTTTGTTTAAGAACTATTAAGTTGACCGCAACCCTGTTCTTGTGCAGCATGCACTCACTGCGAGGATTATTGGGCAGTCCTCAGGAGTGGGAACCTTGTCTGATTATTTTGGTCCCCTTTCCTATTCAGGGATATTGAGGACTGCTGTAGCATCTGCCCTGTAGATTAGCTAACTCTGTGCAGTATGGGAATTCAATGGGATCTTCCTTGTCTGTATGGCGCAGCATCTCACCAAGTGGTGGTTTTTCCTTGTGAGTCATGTGGCACCTACTGCTATAATTCAGCCTACTAAAACTCTTCAAAAATTCCCCATTTTTGTTTACCTAGGTCATGAATTGATAGCCTATAGGTATATAGTACTTGTAAGGCAAATAACGGTGGTGCATATTTTTAAAATACACTTGTCTGAAAGTGAAGGATCGTCTTCTGGCACAGTACTTCAACAGTTCACGAGAAGAATCAATGATTGTGTGCATTGCTTGCATTCTGGATTTAAGAGCTGCTTAATGTTTCAGATATCATTGTCTCCCTAATATACTGATCTCGCAACTGATGGTGAGTTTCAGGTGGTTCACTCATGTCAGCTATGGCATTTCAGTGTGTTGTGACTCTTACCTTCATGAAAAAGTATTATGTTATGGCCAACCAGGAAATGTGCTAAAATTACTTGCTGAACAAATGGCGGTAACTTTTGAATGAGAAAATTAGGCTGAAAAATGTCAGCCCTATGAGTAGAGATGTTTCATACTTGACTTGTAGCCATAATGTATTCATTTGTGTTTTTTAAAAAATCTATTCCTTTTGCTAATCTGCTACTCTCTTTAAATTGTTGTAATTTCTCAACCCTCTTTCTAAAGGGAGTTGACTGCTATGGAATTTAAATCTCTAGCCCCAAAATTTGTTTCCAGTAAAATTGGGGGGAAAATTCAATGAAAATTGCAGTCTTACCTTCCCTTCCTCCGCTTCCCCCCCCCCTCCCCCAACCAGACCAATAAAGGTGTATGAGACTGTAGTGACATTTGCTAAACAGGAGGATATACGGGGCTGGAATGGATAGCATTAGCAATTGGATTATTCCCCCCTCAGATTCTCAAATGTGTTGCTTCCCAGCTTTGTGCGCATCTCTGAAAACTCCCAGCTAGAATCTTTTTGGTCAGGTTTCTGCCCTCAACACAGAGGCAGCCCTGGGCAAAGCCACATGACATCTCCATGTGTGGCATTAGTGCATTATCCCTCCTTGTCCCCCTCAAGCTCTTTGCAGCATTTGATACAGTAGCATCCTGCTCCATCGCCTTTTTTTGCCATTGTCCAGATCCATGGAAAAATCCTTGCATGCTTCCATTCTTATCCATCTGAATGCAGCCAGTGGATCTCCAGCAACAGCTTCTTTTCCTGCCCCTGCACAGTCACTTCTTGAACCCCCAGGGTTTATCCTTGGGTGGTTCCTCTTCCTTATCTACGTGCTATCCCTTGGTGACATCATCTGTTGGCAAGGGGTCAGCTTCTATATTTATGCTGATGACATCCAGCTTTACTCTTTACCACCTCTCTCGAACCTATGACCAACCTCCTTACTATCAGACTACTTGTTCAACGTCAAGTCATGGATGAGTTTCAGCTTGTTCCAGCTGAACATCAGGAAAAGTGAAGCCATCTTTTTGGCCCCCGCCACTGATTTCCATCCCCTTTGGCCACTTGCTCAGGCTGAACCTGACCATGTGAAAACTTGGCACCGTGTTCAACCCTGAGCTATACTTCAAACCCTGTATCTTGCGCATCACCAAGACTACCTATTTCCACTTGCGCAACATTGCCTGTCTCCATTCACTTTAGGACTTCCGCTGTTGAAACTATTATCCAAGCTTTTGTCATTTCTAGACTCTATTTATTCCTATGCTATCCTTTCTGGTCTCCCATCCTCCTCCCTTCATAAACCTCTTAACCAAAATGCAGCCACATGATCCATACTAAATTCGGCACTGCCATTGCACCTATCCTCACTGGCCCCTTGTTTCCTCCCTCCCCCACTGCAGGTAGTGTGTTAAATTTAATCTGCTTGTCCTTACCTTCAAGTTCCTCTATGGCCCCTTTCTTCATCTTACCTGAATCCTCCTTTGGCCCTTACGGGCTTTTTGTGCCCCATTGGAAAACGTAGAGGGGATGTATAAAATACTGTTCTGAGGACCCAGCCTACAGCAACCTTGGCTCCACTCTCTGGAACTCTTCGTCTCTCCTTTCCTCCTTTTAAATGCTTTCTCGAAACCCATCTTTACGATCAGGCTTTCCCAGTCTTCCTATTTGTAAATCCTTCAGATAATGAAGCAGTCTGTGCCCACATGCAGAAAGACCTGGACAACATCCAGGCTTGGGCTGATAAGTGGCAAGTAACATTTGCACCACCGAAGTGCCAGGCAATGACCATCTCCAACGTGAGTGTCTAACCACGTCCCCTTGACATTCAACGGCATTACCATTACTGAAACCCCCACCACCAACACCCTGGGGGTCACCATTGACCAGAAACTTAACTGCGCCAGCCACATAAATACTGTGGCTACAAGAGCAGGTCAGAGGCTGGGTATTCTGCGGCGAGTAACTCACCTCCTGACTCCCCAAAGCCTTTCCACCATCCACAAGTCAGGAGTGTGATGGAATACTCTCCACTTGCCTGGATGAATGCAGCTCCAATTGCACTCAAGAAGCTCGACACCATCCAAGACAAAGCAGCCCGCTTGATTGGCACCCTATCCACCACTCTAAACATTCACTCCCTTCACCACCGGCGCACCGTGGCTGCAGTGTGTACCGTCCACAGGTTGCACTGCAGCAACTTGGCAAGGCTTCTTCGACAGCACCTCCCAAACCCATGACCTCTACCACCTAGAAGGACAAGGGCAGCAGGCACATGGGAACAACACCACCTGCACGTTCTTCTCCAAGTCACACACAATCCCGACTTGGAAATATATCACCGCTCCTTCATCGTCACTGGGTCAAAATCCTGGAACTCCCTACCTAACAGCACTGTGGGAGAACCTTCACCACACGGACTGCAGCGGTTCAAGAAGGCGGCTCACCACCATCTTTTCAAGGGCAATTAGGGATGGGCAATAAATGCTGGCCTTGCCAGCGATGCCCACATTCCATGAACGAATTTTTTTTTTAAAAGAGCCATGGGAAATTTTTCAAACCGTTAAAGGTGCTATAATAAATGCAAAATGTTATTTTCAAGCCTGTGATTTAATTTGAAGCGACAGTTGTGGGATTGTGATCATAATTGGTATTGTTCTGTGCAGCTACTCTTGATTCTGAAGCCCAATATGTCTCTTTGCACAACAGCTATTGAGCTGCGAGAGCAGCATTAACTGGTAATGTCACATCTTTATTTTTGTTCCAATTGACCAGGAACAGTTTGTACTGTCAGCCTTGGTGGAAACAGATTCTAATATAGTTCTGGTCCATACATTGAACATTTCTGATTGCTAAACTCACATGATAATGTTGTGGCTTTTATTCATGTTGTAAATACTTGTAATTCATGGACTAATTTCTGCTAGCTGTTGAAATAATTACAGATTGTAGGCTGCTGAAAAGATAGAGTATGGGTACTATTCTAGGTTTGCAATTCTCTAGACAGTTACTCAGCCAGATAATTTATTTTCTACAGGATTGTGGGTTGATCTGGAGATTTCTTACAATGGATCATTTCTAATGACCTTGGAAACTAAAATGAACCTGACCAAACTGGGAAAGGAGCCTTTGGGAGAAGGATATAAAGTAGGCGATGTTGGCAAAGAAGGGTAAGATTTCCTAAATTAAAATGTGATTTTCTGACACAACACAGGAAGGAAAGAGTCCTTTATGCACCATGTACAGCGTGAAGCCATTTCTCTTACTTCATGCCAACATAAAAGCATACTGGAAATGGATATTTGGCAATGACTCTGCACAATCTTACTGCTGAATAGAATTGCATTTCTTTATTATACTCCCAAGTGCTCTATGCAACTGGCAGAATGTCAGGAAAAACAATTTTTTTTTCTTAGATTGTTCAGAAGCAGAAGGTGAAAGTAAATCAGTCCACATCTCACAAGGAGCTTTCTCAACTTCTGGAAGGAACTCCTTACAGTGTCCCTGAATTTACCCATTTGCTGAAAAGAAGCTTGAAGTAGCAGCCCCAACCCCAAACTACAAGTAAAACCTCACAGCCCAGCTTATGATCTCAGTCTTGAGGAGCTTCATCGGTAATTTTTCTTGATTGCATAGTTGACCTGGAATGTGTAATGTTTGAAAAGTTATGAATGTTGTACCTGGAGGAGTGCAATTTACCTTTTTGGCAACATAATGTATGGAATTACATTTACTATCTGTGTTGGCAAATGAAAAACAGCCCTATTGAGAGAATCATAGATATTACAGCAAAGGAGACCATTTGGTCAATCATGTCTATGCATGTGCAAGCTCTTCATCCCAGAGCTATCTACACTCTCACCATTTCCATGCTTTTTTGATATTCTCCCTTTTCAAATAGTTATTCAGTTCCTTTTTAAATGATGTTATAGAGTGGTTTTTGTCTTTACTGTCAGGACATAAAGCATCACCTGGGCAGAGAACTGAAAGGAAAATCAGATAGGGAGGATTGCACACCTGTTACAGAGCCTGCCTGATTTTCCTTCCATTAATCTAAATAGAAGGAAAATCGGGTGTGCTCTGTTACAAGTGTGTGATTCTCTCTGTCTGATTTTAACTTCTGCACTCCACCCAGGCGATGAAAACAAAAATCTGCTCACGTAGGGTCATTTTAACCTAACCTGTTCAACGGGAATAGGTCGGGTTCAGGTCGGATGCCCGTTTTACACTCCAAATTTTACACTCCATTGACTTCAATGGAGCATAAAATCGGGTGGAGTGTAAAACAGGCGTTCAACCCAATCCTGCCCTGTTCCTTCTAGGCTGGTTAAATTTAAAATTATCCCCATAGTCTCTGCCTTGATAGTTGCCTTGTAGGGCATTCCATGTTCTTCTAACCCAGTGAGAAAAAATTTCTTCCAATCACCCCTGTCGATAATGAGGGGCATAGATAAGGTAGATAGTCAAAATCTTTTCCCAAAGGTAGGGGAGTCTATAACGAGGGGGCATTGATTTAAGGTGAGAGGGGAGAGATACAAAAGGGTCCAGAGGGGCAATTTTTTCACTCCAAGGGTGGTGAGTGTCTGGAACGAGCTGCCAGAGGCAGTAGTAGAGGCGGGTACAGTTTTGTCTTTTAAAAAGCATTTGGACAGTTACATGGGTAAGATGGGTATAGAGGGATATGGGCCAAGTGCAGGAAATTGGGACTAGCTTAGTGGTATAAACTGGGCGACATGGACATGTTGGGCCGAAGGGCCTGTTTCCATGTTGTAACTTCTATGATTCTATGATTCTATGATCTTTGAGGGATAATCCAAAATCGATTTTTAAAAGTAAATATTTTAGAGAGAGAGATATCTCATCTCAGTGGAATCAATCTTTCACTATTCACTCTTTAAAAACCTTCCATAATGTAGAAAATAACATCTGTTAGATACCGTTCTCTGTTCCGGTGAAAAAAACCCCAATTTTTCCTTCCTTCGCAACAATAATGGCCTACTCCTGGCTAGTGTATGTTCACTGTACCCATTCCATGACTCTAAAATCCTTCCTATAATGGTGTCCAGAACTACATCCAATACTCCAGCTTGTGGGCTTAGCCAACGTCTTGTACAATTTCAGTGCCCTTACTTTTTTCATTCAAAATACAGAATCTCATTTGTTTTAATGAACTTTTCTACTTGCACTCTCGCTTTTAAAGATTTATATCGCTCCAGCCCGAGGTTTCTTTTATTCCTCCACTCAATAATCTTGCCATTTATGAAATATTTCCTTTCATGTTCTTTTTCCCAGAAATACTACTTCACATTTCTCTATGTTCAACTGTATCTGCCACCTATTTGCCATTCCACTAACCTGATTTACTGCATTTTTCACCATTTTACATAGCCTCTAATACTCCTCACCCTGCACGTGTGCAATGTTACTGTTCCAGTTTTTTTTTTAAATGCTGCACCCCATCTCTACCCAAGTACCCCATTGTGGTTTATGTACATATTGGTAGGACATACCTAAGCAATGACTTGATTGTTTATCTCCCTGTTTGTGTATTTATATGCAGCTTTGTTCAATACAGTTGTTTCTGTGCTTGCATGTTTTTTTGTTTCCCTGAATACTGAACAGAGCATCAAAGTTGTTTCATTAAGCAACCAAATAATGGTATGGCCTTAGAATAGATTATTGGCTAAGAAGGGTTGTTGACTAAGGGGAAATTGTAGTTGGTTAGAACCAAGAGCAGTAACATCCTTGAATAATCTTTGAGGTATCAATGCAAGTTATTAATGATTTTATTGTAGTATATACTGTGTTCGTTTTTAAGTTGGTGAATGTAAACTTCTTACTTAGTGTTTACAGCACCGATACAGGCCATTTGGCCCAACAGGTCTATGCTGGTGTTTATGCTTCACATAAGCCTCCTCTTGCCTAACTTAATCTAAACTTATCAACTTGAGTAACTCAAATACAAAGGCAACTCACTGTATTTTTTTCTGAAAATAGTGAATCCATTAAGAATGCCACCTTACATAGAAGTGAATTTTTCCTGCTTGTACATGTTCCCACCATTGGTCAATGTTGTGATATGTAACAAAGTACTACACTGTCTGGATAAACAATAGAAGGATAGTGTGGGATCAAAATGTTCATTTGAGTGGTAAATTTAACTTTACAGAGCTTGCTTAGAAACTTCATGTTGGATAACAGGCAAACTACATCAAAAATGTTAGGTTGGCTTTGTCTGCATTTGCCTCAGTTCAAGGGTCCAATTACCCCTTTTCGCTCACTAACTCACTTCTCAGATATTTTCAGGTTTGAATGATGGGAGTCAGTATAGCACATTTAGATACAGAGTATAAACTTCTGCACTGTGCACCAACCTCAAAAATCCATCCCTTACCAGCGTGATTATTCTTCCCCACTTCCCACACTGCTCATTTTTGGCCACTCTTGCTGAATTATGGGAAGCTGGATTGACATTGCCCCATCTCATTTTATATAGCACCCTTACAGCCAGGGGGCAGAATGATGACTTTTATTTTGTTATTCTGGACTGTGAAGGACAATGCGCTAACCTGACACACCAATTCCCCTGACGTTCCCTAAAACTTGCCTTGTCTTTGTGTGAAATGCTAAGTCTATCATAAGTAATTTTCACATTTATTCAAGTATGTTTAGCTTGCATGTTTTGATTATTTGTCCAACAGCTGTAAATACCTACCAAGGAAGGTTTCATTTTAAAAATATATTTATTAACAAATAATATATACACACACATACCTGGGGCAGGAGGGATTGTATACTGGTGTCATTCCTATTTGAAACTATCCAGATTAGCTAATAGAAATGTAATCGAACAGCAATGATTGCAGCAATGTGTTATCGTGTATACCTGTTACAAGATGAATTTATTTAAAACGTCTGCTTAAAACTGAAGTACCAGACCTCTGCACAGTTGTGTGCATTTTTCAGAAAGATGGTCTGTTTTCACTAACTTCTGTTTATACATTTTTCCTTCATTCCTCCATTTATAATGTGTTTGATCGGAATCATCTGTGGATTTGTGTGATTCTGGTGAGTGGTAATTGTAATATACAATCCATATTGCATTTGTAACCTGTGGGAATGTCGTTCTGTCAACATTCCATTCAAAAATAAACATTGTGTTCCTGTACAAAGGGGAAAAACATTGTTACTTCATCCTTGCTTGTGCATGGGAATTATCTGTCCATAATGTGGTGAGATATTAAAGGGGCATCGTCATAGAAAAGTGTTTGACCAGACCGTCTCAATTCCCAAATACGCAATTTTGTAATTTGCATTGAGATGTGTTGTGTTGTCATTTGCATGTGATATAATTGACATTTGTGACATTGCTCTCCTGGCTCCTCTTCTCCCCCTCATGACGATCCCCCTTTACATTCTTGCATTTTGGTGAGCATGCAGTTTTTTCTAACGTGTATACTAACACGGTTTCCTGAGGGACTGTATTGGTTTCTAGTTCAGTAAACAAGTTGCAGCTAAGCCATTATATAGATCAGTAGCTAAGCAACCCAGCCTCCTGAGATGGATGGGTGGATCTTCTAAGGGTGTTATCCCTTCGATCTGTTGCCTGTACTGTAGGTATATCAGTGACCCAAGTTCAGATAGTGTGAATCAAAGCTACACTATATATGTTATATTGTACATCATCTTGTTATTATCTAATTTGGAAAATGACAGTGTAATACCACATAGAATACTGAAACATTAGGCTGCTGTCTCATTATGAAGGATATGAAGAGTCATCCTGTAGCAATGAAAAATAGCCACAGACCACTTGGGATGAGGGGAACTATTATATTCAAAAATGGGTGGGGTTTTTTTTTAGTATCTATACTGTTACTGCCCCATACAAGAGAAGCTCAAACTTTAACTCAGACTGATAATTCAAAAGGAATGCCTCCTAGTTGAAAGTCCAGTGCTGTAGATGTAACTGAACTGCCCTCAGTTATTTTAGGAAAGCACAAATGAGACATTTTACTATCCATAATAAAGCTAGCCCTTAACAAATATCCAGTCAAACTTAAACTGATGATTTAAACATGTTAATTTTGCCACTTATCATAAAATGTTTATTCATATGAATGTTTATATTCATAAATGCTGTTTTTTCTCATTGTATTGATGCATATTATTAAAATATCCATTACTGTAATTGCCATCAGCTGTAAATCTTGGGTGTCCCGTGGCTATAGCAGTCTTAAAGATTGCAGATTGAAACATTCACAGATTTTATTAGAATGAAATAATATTCTTCCCCACTTTTTTTGTTTCCCTGAATACTGAACAGAGCATCAAAGTTGTTTCATTAAGCAACCAAATAATGGTATGGCCTTAGAATAGATTATTGGCTAAAAAGGAATTTGGAAAAGCTAGATGGGTAACAATTTACTGTTTCTAATTTCCCCTCTTCCTCTCCTGCCCCCCACGTTACAGTTAATATTTGCTTTACATTTAAAAATGTTTGTGCTCCTCATAATTAGAAACATTATACCTGGGAAATTAAACAAGTTTTATGCACCCAACAGTAACTCCAAGCACTCAAAGGTCATTATAGTACAGCCAGTTGCAAAATAAAGCTTCATCCCCTTACACGATCCCAGCAATTTCTTAACCCTAAATTTAGGGAATATCCCATATTACACAACTGTGACATTGCCATTTTCCACATCAGCTTTCCTTTATACTTTGTCTGCGTGAGATTGTCAGTTAGTGCTAAATTGTTGGCAGTTTTGTGCTGTGGACCTGCACCCACTAAGAAATAGGCTGAGACTGACCAAACTCATTTCATTACAGCCAGCAGACAGAGGAATCTTTCATCCCATCAGTCTGGTCTCAATTTGATGCCGGGTCCCAGAGGTAAAAGGATAGTGTTCTACCCACTGTGCCACCCAGTTCCCTACTGAACCCTTTCTAAATCATATATTTTCCCATACATTGGTTTAAGAAGTCTGTGTAAAGAATCTGACTCTGTGTGCCATTGTGTGTGATAACTGTCACTATTGTGAGTCCTCTTTCCAATCAAATATTTTATGAAAATCCTCTGAAATTTTCCCAGAGTTTACCTTTGATTTCTTTTTCTCTCTGTTGAAAATGCTCCATCTCTGCTGCACAGTGCAACTAACCGCATTTACAGAGATGATCTCTATTGCCAATGTTATAAGAAAAATGGATCCTGAAACTAAACAGTGTTGGGCACAGAAATGGTTTGATAAATGTTGGAGCTATAATGTGGGTTTATATATTTAAAAATGAAAGGGCACCTTAATAACTACAATGGTAAGAGTGTTGGACTCTCAACTAGGAGATCAGAGTTCAAAGCCCAGTCTTGAATGACATCTGTAGCCCAGTTTCTCCAAGGGACGCATCTACCCATTTAAGGTCATCTGTTGTAGAGGAAAGATGGGGCAGGGATGGGTCCTTCCTTTCTTGCATCACTTAAATGCCTCTTCTCTGTGTGGAGCTATATTGATGGTATGTGTGGAATTTACCATATCAATAGTGAAAAATGTAGTAATTTTCACAATAGATTAATATACACTGACCATATTATCCAGTAATCATCTGCTGATTAGCACTTGATAAACTTAGTGATTATATCAATCTTCAATGATAAAGCACAGATACTGCACACAAATAATACAAAATGCACAACCATAACAGCCCCTGTCAGCAAATATGGACTGAAAAAATGAATCAAACATCCCTTATGAACGTCACAAAATAGATTCCCAACTCATGGATACTTGGACGTGATTACAAGTCTGTAATATTAGGATAAAAATTTAAACACTCAAACTTTACTATATTGGTTTATGAAGTCATTTGAATCTCTCCATTAGGCTGATGTCTTGTAATCACTCGTAGGTATCCATTATTCTCTAATGCATGAAAGTCGTTAATACAGAGGTTAAAATCTTGTGTTTAATATTTTTGTGCGATTATGAAGCACTGCAGCCAGACTTTTTCCAGGATAATTGACTACTTGTATTCATCCATTCATTCCATGAAAATTACCAGGGACACCATCACATCTGCACACTGAGAATCCATCATTACCAAGTAACTTTGTAAAGAAATTGAGAAGTGGACCTCCTTCCCCAAGAGCTCTATTTGTAGATGCATCACATGGAGTACTGAGCCACTCAGACCAGGAAATTCCCAGATTCAGTTCCTTTGTCTAGGATGAGTTAGCTGATCTCAGCGTGTTTGTGTCGGTGGAGGATGGAGGAAAACAACAGCATCTTAGATGAGAGTAGGGGAAAAATGGGCCCTGATACTGACTGCTATCCATTGACTTCTGCTGGAAGTGTGCAAGTGTGAACACTGAGTAGGGTTGGGCTTGGATGTGATGTCTCCTGACATTTACTGTTGAAGTTTCTTCATAAAGAATGCCATTTTGGTGAGGGTACTGAAAAGCTGCTGCTCATGCAATCTTATCTCAATATGAGTCACTATCTTCAGAAGAATCGTGGTAATGGTTAGGGAAGGAAAAAAGAAACTGCACACCTTGTTAGAATATCTTTAAAAAGAACTTTTAGATTCAGACAGTGTAGTGATTTATTTACGAGTGACTGTATATCTGCTTGTTATCAAAAGGTTAGAGTTCTTGGTAGTGTCAGAAAATATATAAAATAAATTTACATCAGTTGTAGCAGTTGGTTTATTTTGGAAAACTTTTTAGGAACAAAATAAAATTCAACTTTGGGGAGAAAAAAATCTTGAAGTGCTAACCTAGTTTTTATATTACTTTTTTTTCAAAGCTTTCCTCGGCATGATCCTAATTGGTTTAATCTTTATTAAAAAAAATACTTAACATGGAATAGGATGGTTGTTTGAAGCTGTTTTTTTTAATCCCCCTCCAATGCTTCTGATGTAGGAGTAGACCAAAAGCCTACTGTCTTGCTGATAGTGACGAGGAGTCCTCAAGTGCTGGATCATCAGATGAAGATGATGCGCAGGATGCAATGGGAGGAGACAAGACTCTAGCAGCAGCAGCAGAAGGGTATGATTATTATCTACAACATTTTGAAGCAGTACATTATAAAGTAATTTAAATCTGCATTCAATTGATGATTACTCTAAATGTTTTTATGTCTCTAACATGGAGTAAACTTATCTTATTGTTGAGATTCCTAATTGATTTTTTTTTTACATCTGTTTGATTTATTTTAATATAAAACTCATTGTGATTATTGCATTCGCAACACAATTCTAAACCAAGGGAGGAAGGGAGTCATGGCTGGCTGTACAGCATACCATTTAATGATGGTTACAATGGTGGGTCAATTGAAACTGAAATTTGATACTAAAATTCAATGAAAATTTCAGTGACATTTAACCAGATACTAGAAGTCTTCCATACTCGTGTATATCTTGGGGAGTGAACTCTACCTGCCATATTACTTGTTTTATTAATTCAGTTGCTCTAAAAGAATTGATTTTTATAATAAATTATAAGTTTTTAAAAAATTTGGGCGCTATGGGATTTTAGAATAGTTTCCTACATTACAACGGTGACTACACTTCAAAAATACTTCATTGGCTGTAAAGCGCTTTGGGACGTCCTGAGGTCGTGAAAAGCGCTATAGAAATGTGAGTGTGTCTTTTTTTGTTTAACACATCTTGTTTGCTTAATTACCTTTTATTTCTTTTCCCCGCTCCTTGCCCCATGAATTGCTCCCAACTGAGATTGCAAGCCGGCAGCCTGCTCTGCAGCTCTATAAACAGAGCTGTTCAGTGCATTACTGGGACACAAGTTGACCCTTTCTTTCCTCCTGCCTCCTCCCTCTCTCCCACTCTCCTCTTTCTCCCCACCCCGCCCCTCCCAAACCCCAAAAGAGACTTGGCGGGATTGAGAAAGTTTCATGTGAATAATTTCAGGAACAAACGCATAACCTGCTTCTCCAAAGTAGTGTCGGGTATCCGCCTTTCCTGCAGTTTGTAACTGAATAAGATCTTTGGGTTTCTGATTACTATTTTTTCTGTAACATGATTCATTCTTTAGTGTGGATTATGCCAGCAGCATATTTCTCTTAATAAAGATGACTATAGTGCAAGAACTCAAATACAGGAAAAGGTGCGCCTGCCCTCAACAATGGGAGAGTTTGCTGTAATAGTTAGTTTTCACTCCACAGAACCAACAGACTGCTGTATTTTACTTGTAATGGAGGCGCAAGATATAAATTTTGACTAGTTTTAAAGCAGTCAGTAAGGGTGTAGTACAGGATAATTCTCAGTTTGTTCGTGGCTTGAAGGAGCATAATAGTATCAACACGCACAGCAAGCACCCACTATTTCCACCCTTGGTGGTTGTACTTTATTTGTTCTTTAAACATAATCCAGTATCTGTGATCATGGTGTATGAATGAATTTCAAAAGCTTTTTGAGTATATATTTAGTGCATGGGAAAACAAGTTACTTAGAAATGTTTGTTACCATGGAAGTAAATGAAATGTAAATGTGCAGAATATTCAATGACAAGAAATATTAAACTCTTTTCCACATGTGCAGATACGTAGGAGGACATAGACCAAGCAAGATAATGAGACTTGTGGATAAAATTACAAAGTCGAAGTATTTTCAGAAAGCCACAGAAACTGAATTTATTAAGAAGAAGATTGAAGAGGTCTCAAATACTCCATTGCTGTTAACAGTAGAGGTTCAAGAGTGCAAAGGAACGCTAGCAGTGAATATTCCATCACCACCTACTGACAGAATATGGTAAGGGCAGTTACAAATTCTGGTTGTAAACAATTTTACAACACCAAGTTATAGTCCAGCAATTTTATTTTAAATTCACAAGCTTTCGGAGGCTTCCTCCTTCGTCAGGTGAACGATGTGAAAATGAAATCCTCTAAATCATTTTCACATCGTTCACCTGACGAAGGAGGAAGCCTCCGAAAGCTTGTGAATTTAAAATAAAATTGCTGGACTATAACTTGGTGTTGTAAAATTGTTTACAATTGTCAACCCCAGTCCATCACCGGCATCTCCACATCACAAATTCTGGTGAAATTGCACTGTGGTTTTTTGAAGCTTAAAAGGCAATTTTATAGGTAACCATACAGTACAGCATTAACTCGAGTGGCTTATTTTGTACATTTTTAAAGTGATGGGATTTCTGATTCATAATATGTAAGAAAACATAGGGCTGGATTTTCCTCTGCCTGCCACTCACTCACCTGACGAAGGAGATAATCTCCAAAAGCTTGTGATTTTAAAATAAAATTGTTGGACTATAACCTGGTGTTGTAAGATTCCTTACATTTGTCCACCCCAGTCCATCACCGGCATCTCCACATCATGCCAGATACTGGTGGGACTTCCGTTCACTCGTGACACTGCCAGAATCCCATGCCATTTTCCTGGGGAAGGGCCTAATTTTATATACAGGTTGTGGTTTTAGCAATATTCCTACTCCTAACTGGAATACTGCCACTTGGAGGGAGGGAAATGCAGTGCAGCAGCTTAAAGGGCCTGAAGTACAGGAAATTGGTCAAAACATAGGTGGGAATGGCACCGGGAACTTTTGTGGCAAGAGACCTCAAAGTCTTGGACACTTTTGTCAATATACTGAGGTAAGGGCAAAGAGATGCTGGCTCCTCAATCTGAAAAAGGAAGCCACAAAAGAGGGTTGTGAGGACTTTTTGGAGGGAGGTGGCTCAGGCAGTGAGTGGGGGGCGGGTGCAGATATCTGTATCTTGGGGTGGTAACAGATATCTGTATCGTGTGGGTTGGGGGGGGCGGGGAGGACTTATCAGTATTTTAGCTGAAGTGCAGTTTATCTGTGTGTTTAATGTTTATACAAGTACTGATAAATGCATTAGCTGGTTTATCATTTTGCTTTAAAGTTGCAGCAGTTGACTGGTAAGATTTGTAATCCTTGATTAAAGGTACGGTTTCCGAACGCCACCACACATCGAATTAAAAGCTCGTCCCAAATTGGGTGAGCGTGAAGTCACTATAGCACACGTAACTGACTGGATTGAAAAGAAACTCGAACAAGAGTTCCAGGTAAAGGACTTATTTAGCATACCAGATAACTTTGCAAATCCATATTTCCTTACTGTTCCTGTTTCCCTCTGTATTTTCCACCGTTAACCTAAGCAATCTAAATAAGAGTAGAAGGTTAGTATATTTTTGTATAAGTCAAACCATCTTATCTGCTAGTAGATAACTCCAATCGCTTTTAAAACGAGACATTTAAGGCTCATACATTAATAATGGCCTCTTAGGCAAGGCACTGGAGAGAAAGGGAGGGGAGAAAATGAATGCCTTAAAGAGACTAGTAAAAAGTTTTCATAAGCTTTTACATCTGTTTTGTGTTTTAATTGATCTGTTTCCCTAATTTTCTCCCCTGTTTTATGGGAATGAAAACAGAGCTGTCTTGGGTCATTCTTTTAAAAAGGCTGCGATAGGCAAACAGATACCATTTAATCGGATTATAACCATAGAATGTTCAACGATGGAATAATGTTTATTAAAATAGGCTTAGGTCCAACCCTAATCACATTGGTGGTGACAAAGCTCACTAGTTTCACTAGACCAATTGCTTTTGCCATCTGACTGGTTGGTTCTGTTCTGGCTTTCAACTGCAGCATAGCAGTTTCCCAGTAGCCAACCAACCAAACGGTCGGAGGAGGGAAAAATGTAAAATTCCTCCTCACAAGTGGTGGACATTGGTAGCATCTTCTTCCCAACTACACAGGGAAGTACTTTTACGTGGAAAGAATTTTGTTAGTTATGTCCCTTTTTAAAGTTGTGAAATTTCGCAAAAACTGTAGAAAGACACTGTTCTGTGGTGTAGTGATAAAACATGGCTGGTACACTTGCATTGGTGTATTTTGTAATTTTAGATGAGATGCTGCAGATTTTCATCCAAAAGTAGAGTTTACATTGTGGAGCTCACATCGTGGAGCTCTGTGCTAAATCTAATGGGTGAGTTTTCATCTGCTCCCCACTGGTTATCTTCAATATCTTTTGGTAATATTCACCCAGCACAAGTTGTGGCAGAATGGCTGGAAAAATCATTTTCTATATTTACTTAGAAATCTATTCTCTTGACAACTTGTTAATGTTCAGTTTCCAGTTGTGATTCTCTCATACTGGCAGATCAATTCATGACCATTTTTGTTTGTAATGTAAGTTAAACTTCATGCAGACTGCAAACACTTCTCATTGAGATGACAGTGGATACTTTGAAATAACATACTGTTTAGCACTGGAGTACTGTTAATACAGTAAAATGTCTTCACTTTTGCAGAAAATTTTTGTTATGCCAAATATGGATGATGTATACGTTCCAATAATGCATTCAGCCATGGACCCACGGTCATCCACAGTGTGGCCTTCAAGGGAAACACCAACAGAAGTTGCTGAACGATTGTGATGTACGAAAGTTTTATGTTTACAGTATTATGAAGTTGCTGTTCATGTGCTTTCAGCTGTGCCGTCTGTCTTTTGGAACCATTCGTGCCACTATACTTTCCAGGAATACTTACGATCTGTTGTACTCAGTGTGTGCAGTTTGCTGACTGTGTGTCTCTCTCTCTTTCTCTGTATATTGTTAACAGCTAATATTGTTATACCCCATTTATCACTTGGCCATTCCAAGAAAATAAAAGCCCAGACATATAAAGAGAGAATATATGTGACTGTACTTGTAAATGACTTGTTTGGCATGAAATGCTTCAGTTTAGTCAGGCCTGAGAGAAGATTTCCAGATACATAAGTGATTGTATGGTTGCCTGATGCAACCTTGATGCAGCTGCAGAATTGATGCATGATTGCCTTGTTGGGTTTGAGTATTTATAAAGTATGGTGTAACGCATCACTAAAATTACAAAGCTGGTCTATAATTGCTAATTTTATGTAAGTTACTCTTTAAATACTTACAGCTCATTGCTTTGTGGTAATTTATCATTAGAAACTGCATCCTCTTTTATTAATTAATGGGTTCTGCCGACAGAATGCACACGTCTGGTAAGTATGTATCTGCGGGCATGATCAGTATTTTCCCTTATATATCTGGATGACAATATATAGATTGGGAAATTACTTTGTACAACTGATTAACTTTACCAAAATCTTGACTGCTCATTAAATACACATTAAAAATTGACACACCCCTCCTGCCCAATTCAGGAGCAATTTAACTGCACAAGAAATTTTTTTTCAACTCTTTGACATCTCCCTTAGTTCACATGATCAAATGATTGGCAACCAGCTCCTGAAATAATCCACTTTGGGTTGGTGTGTTTGTCGGAGAGGGAGGGATGATAGGACCGTTTGACAGCCACTGTGATATATAAAGTATATTTTTCAAGTTTTACATTTATGGTTTATAAAAAGTGTTAGTTTCTTAAAAGGTTATAATGTATAGAGCAGTGCTGTAATCCACTGCAGATTACATTTCTGTAACCCAGCAGTGATATCACAAACTTAATCCTTAAGTGATAACAGTAACAGTGCTCTGTATAATAGTGAGTGGGTGTATATAAGAGCAAGTTATTTCGTTCTGGTATGGTTTGTGCATTTTTCCCCTCACAAACATTCTATCTAATGCATGGCAGAGGCACCTCAGAACAGAGACAAGTCCCTCCTAATATAAATTGGTGAATAGCAAGTTGGAATTTTCAAATATAAGAGCAGGTTAAGTAATATTAGACCACTTATTCCAACTTTTGATAAATAGAAGTTTAAAAAAAATAAAGCCCCCAACTACTTATAGCATTGTGTTGGGGATTGTGCAATGTGTTCAATGCCACCTCCACTGAAGGTTGGACATGTTTTTTTGGTCAGCCAATCGCAACTATAGCCAAGTCACAATTGACTACTGTTTACTCTTTTTAAAGTGGCAAGAAAGTGTTTGCCAAATGTGATTTAAGGCTCTTGCTGCCTCTGTAATGGTGAAGACAGCTCTCCTTTCAAATACCATTTGTTAAAACTTTCATGGGTTCTCATTAAAATGATTTTCAACAAATGTTTTAAAATACTGGAAAGAGGTAATAATACTAAGAATAATCCTGGTAGCATTTTTTCTGAACAAAGGGGAAAACTATAAAAATGTTGCAGAAAGAAAGTCTGTAGGCCAACTCAAAATGCCAGTTTTGTTTTAAAATAAGGTTTTCTCCAATTGTGTTCATCCTGAGCCTTTATTTTGTATGCAATATTTCTACACAAGGTCTGCAGAAATTTCAATGTTAATTGTGCTTCAGTGCCATTATGCCCATGATTATCATTTGTCTTGGTTATACTGTATATTTTTCCTCCATGTATTTCTTGATATGTTGCCCCAATAGCAGATGTTCAACTTGTTTGTAAATTACCATTCACTACATGAATTGCAAATAGCTAATTGAAGACTATACAGTGTGAAGGATTTGGCAAATTGTCTTTCAAGATGAAGTTTCTTTCAGAAAGTTGATGACTATTTGCAGAATGTTTAATTAAAGCTAATATATTTTAAGATGTGAATAAAGTTGTATTTTTAATTTTGTACATTTGTTTTAATTTAGGTCTATAGGTACAATATTGTATTTTGTTTTGATCTAATAGTAGGGATACAATGGCCATAACACAATATTTGACTGCATTCCAGTCTTAACCCACATTTTTGCTTTCCTCGACTTATCTATTGTGGGCAATATTTGCCTGCCAAAAAAAACTTTGCATGTCATGTTGTAGTCAGGCCCTTTGTGTGGCCTGAATTAAGTGTGCAATAATGAATTATGAGTCCATGGACTAAATGCACTATGCATAATCAGAATTAAAGATGATCTTATAAATTGTCATATTGTACTTCACATAATCAAATTAACATTGTGAAGGACTGGCTTGCTATGTTTTATTTAATAAATTCTACAGTCTAGCAACCTGTGGTTTGTTGTATAATTATTTTGGTAGCAACTGTAGCCAATCTAATATTCAAATTACAAGTGGGGCTAAAAGAGGTGGCACATTACTTCTCAGAAGCATTGACAGCCTGGATGTGTATTATCTTAATCTGCAGAATGGGATATACCCCATCTGATACTGATCTGCAGGATATTTTTTTTAAATCAGTTTTTTCCTCTCCTGATGGCTGTGCCTCAACTCATGCTAATTAGTTTCATGGGTACTGACTGCCCTGCTACTTCACCTGTGTGAGCCTGACTGATTAGCAGCAGCAGGCTATTGAGAGATAGGAAGGGGTAAGTAGATCAGATTAAAAGAAATGAGAAAAGTCAAAAGACATCTTTTGAAGCAGAGGCATAACCTATTAACCACCTAGTCTGGTTTCAACTGTAAACTTGACCAATTTGCATTGAGTTGCTGAATCCAAGTCTTATAAATTAGAATCAAGTGTTACACTACTGATCCCTGTGCATTCCATTCAGTACTCATCCCATAATCTTTAAAAAGTACCCACTGTGTCCTGCCCTTCAGCCAATTTATCCATTCCCAGAATGTATGGAACGTTTTTATTCGTTCCTGGGATGTGGGCGTCACTGGCAAGGCTGGCACATTAATTGCCCGAGAGAAGGTGGTGGTGAGCCACCGCCTTGAACCACTGCAGTCCATGTGGTGAAGGTTCTTCCACAGTGCTGTTTGGTAGGGAGTTCCAGGATTTTGACCCACCGACGACGAAGGAACGGCGATATATTTCCAAGTTGGGATGATGTGACTTGGAGGGGAACTTGCAGGTGGTGGTATTCCTATGTGTCTGCTGCCCTTGTCCTTCTAGGTGGTAGAGATCGCGGGTTTGGGAAGTGCTGTCGAAGAAGCCTTGGCGAGTTGCTGCAGTGCATCCTGTGGATGGTACACACTGCAGCTACTGTGTGCCAGTGGTGAAGGGAGTGAACGTTTAGGATGGTGGATGGGGTGCCAATTAAGCGGGCTGCTTTGTCCTGGATGGTGTCGATACTTGAGGTCTAGATACACAATCATAGTGCTCTCCAGTTTACTTAAGCCAAGGTTGATCGATCAGGCAGAATCCTATTCTTCTGAATCCATGTTGACTAAGTAGGTAGTTACCCAGATGATACTTATAAACCCACTTTGACTAAGCTTTTGATCATCCCTCCCACTATCTCCTTTAGCTTAGCTTCAATTTTTGTCTAATTTAAGATTGTGAAGTACTTTTGGATGCATTTATATAAAATCAGTTGTTTCTCTACAAATTACAGCCAGTATGCTGCCCTAGTACATTAGGGGCAGCTTCATTACAAGCAGCACTGTTCTATGTAACAGGTCCTATACAAAAGTTTTAATGTTAAGGGACATGCAGCCACATCATCAGCACTAGATTAGCAATTTTACTTAAGACCAGAGACTAGCAGGTGTGGGAAATGGAAATTTTGAATTGGTATCAATACCAAGTTTGTGTGAGCCTATGAAAATAGTAATAAACCTTGTCTGCACATCATCCAGCTGTAGTACTGAAGCCTTGTGCTCCAGAACTAGCTGTGCCTCTAGCCACTGTTACAACACTAGCATTGACCAATGTGGAAAATTGCCCAGCTATGTCCTGTCCACAAAACGTGATTGAAAGTGTCATCAACAGTGCTTTCAAGCAGCACCTGCTCACTGAGGGTTCTGCTAGGATCACTTGGCTCCAGATCTCATTACAGCCTTAATCCAAACATGGACAAAAAGAGCTGAATTCCAGGTGAGTGTGACAGCCCTTATCAAGGAGCTGGAGTCATACCTAGCACAAAAGATGATGGTAGTGATTGTTGGAGGCCAATCATCTCAGCCCCAGGACATTGCTGCAGGAGTTCTTCAGGGCAGTCTCCTAGGCCCAACCATCTTCACCATTAATGACCTTCCCTCCATCATAAGGTCAGAAATGGGGATGTTTGCTGATGATTGCAGTGTTCCGTTCCATTTGCAACCCCTCAATGAAGTAGTCCAAGCCTGCATGCAGCAAGACCTGGACAACATCCAGGCTTGGGCTAAGTGGCAATCAACATTTACACCAAGCAATGACCATCTCACCACCTCCCCTTGGCATTACCATCACCAAATCCCCTAACATCCTCAGTCACATGACCAGAAACTTAACTGGGACCAGCCACAAATACTATGGCTACAAGAGGTCAGAGGCTAGGTATTCTGCAGTGAGTGACTCACCACCTACCTTCCCCAAAGCCTTTCCACCAGCTGCAAGGCACAAGTCAGGAGCATGATGGAGCTACAGTCATCCAGGCAAGTGGAGAGTATTCTAACACAAGAAGCTTGACACCATCCAGGACAAAGCAGCCCACTTGATTGGTACCCAATCCATCAGCCTAAACATTCACCAGCAGCACACCATGGCTGCTGTTTATATCATCTACAGGATGCAATGTAGCAACTCCCAAACCCATGACCTCTACCACCTAGAAGGATAAGGGCAGCAGGCAGATAGGAACACCACCACCACCTGCACGTTTCCCCTCCAAGTCACACACCATCCTGATTTGGAAATATACAGTTGTTCCTTCATCATCGCTGGGTCAAAATCCTGGAACTCCCTACTTAATAGTACTATGGGAGAACCTTCACCACACGGACTGCAGCAGTTTAAGGCAGCAGCTCACCACCTCCTCCAAGGGCAATTTGGGATGGGCAATAAATGCTGGCCTTGCCAGCCAGCAACACCTACATCCTATGAACATAGCTGAAGTAGCCTTGGTTCACAATTGCATATCTCCAGCTGTTTATACACCTGTTACAAATCACATCCATCAACACTAAGTTAAATCACATTTATTTTTTTAAAAGTAACAAAAGAAATTTACATTATATATAGCACTTATTTGTACATTGTAAAGACTTTCAATTAGTCTTTCAGTTATATTTAAAAGGTGCTGTGTTTCTGGAAGATAGGGATGTGATTCCAGCAGAGTACACTGTAACCCACGAGTCATTCCAGCTGCAATCCCCATCTCATCTTCATGTTGACTTCATCTAGGATTCAGAGTAAAGAAGGTGAAATTAAAATAATTGGAATGACAACAAGATGGATGTGGTTAACTTGGGTCAGTGGTAGCACTTGTCTACAGTAGAAGATTGTGGGTTAAAGCCCCACTCCAGGATTTCAGTACATAATCTAGGCTCACACTTCAATGTTGGACAGAGGGAGTGCTGCATTGTCAAATAAGACAGTAAAATGGAGGGCTTGTCTGCCAGCTTAGGTGGATATAAAAGATCCCATGGCACTATTCAAAGAGCAGTGAGTTCTCCTGGCCAACAATGATTCCAAAATAGATTAACCTCAGTTGCCGTTTGCAGGACTGTATGCAAATTAACTGCTGCATTGGTCTACACACATAACTACACTTTGAAATACTATGTACAATGAAAGCTGTAAAAACAGCCAGACAATCCCAAATAACTTACATTCTGCTACAAGCTACACCTTGAAACTACAGCCAGCCTTCAATGCACTGTTTATAACTTAAAATACCAATTGTGTGAGGAGGCAGGTGTAAAAAAGCTCATTAATAGAGATCTCTTTACCCCACATGTAGTGACCAAGAAACCACCATCTCTGGGATTGACAGCTTGCAAGGCTCTGCCCTAGGGATAGAGTGGTTTCTCTGCCACTATGCATGCAGGGTAAAGAGATCTCCATTACACATAAGCCAGGAACTGCCAATAAAAAGGAGGGGGGGGGAGGAGGAAAAGGAAGGAAAAAGCAAGGAATCAGGGGCTCTGAAAATCACTGTGGAGGGAAAAGACACGACACACTGGGAACAAAAATCAGGGGAAGGGGAAGAAATTGTTTCCCCTTTTCCCAGGTAGCCCCCTGGTTCTTGGATCTTAACAGCTGGCATGGAACCACAACTAAAGATTCTCAACTACAGGGGACCCAACCGTTAGAAGGTAAATCCAATTAACATTTGTAGAAATCATGTGATCTGTCCTTCAGCAATGTCTCCAACCAGAGTTGGCAACCCTACTCCTCCAGGAACTGATGAGCTGCTAACAGCACCCTACCCTTAAAACATTAGCAGCTACAGTAGAGAAGAGGTCCCAGACAGGGGGTCTAGAGGATATTAATCCACTCCCTCCAAATTTGGCTGGGACCTCCCAGGCACTCAGCACAGCAGCCACCTCACCCTGTGCAGGCTGCCAATGTAGCAGGTCCCAGTGCATCCCTGCCTCAAATGGAAAAGGACACTGGGGTGACAATGAATTGGGAAACTCAACTAACAGAAAATGAACCAAAATCACCTCCTGCTGGCAGGGCACCAGAATTAGGCACAATGCCAGGTGAGGGCCAAAGAAAAACCACTGCAGAAGATACAGCCAATCCCAGGATATGTGGCTCACAGTTTACTGTATATAATTTGCAAATAAAGGATAGCTGCTGCAAATCCCTTGTGTCCCTAATTTACAGGTTTCACTCTACATGCAAATTCTCATAACTTGATGTCTCATCAGTAACCTAAAACATGCTTGAAATTTTCAATCTTTTGATTTTAAGAAGTTCTCAATCCAGGAGTAGACCCATAACATAGGACAAGGCAGGTTTAAATTTAATGTACATTTTGCTTTTTAGATTGCATCCTGTAGAAATTACAGGATGGAAACAGGCCATTTGGTCCACATTGGATTTTTGTCCCCAAAATGAGCAGAAACCCTAATCACAAATGTTCCCATATCCCTTCAGCCACCTCTACCTTCTGCTTACAAGTTGACATGGTCTCTGCTTCAATCATTAATTCAGGTACTGCATCCCAGTCTCAAAACCCTGCTAAAAAAAAAGTTTCTTCTGCTTTTTGTCCTAAATGTGTGCCTCCCCATAATCAATGGGAAACTATCCATTTCCACTGTCTCATCCCTTCATAATTATATATACACATATCTATCTATAACCAAATGTTTTAATTTACCTGATACCAGTACTTCTTCTGCAGTTCCAGTAGTTGCTGCCTGCTAGCTTTGCAGATTTTTAGTTCAT
This sequence comes from Heptranchias perlo, assembly GCF_035084215.1. Classification (NCBI taxonomy): domain Eukaryota; kingdom Metazoa; phylum Chordata; class Chondrichthyes; order Hexanchiformes; family Hexanchidae; genus Heptranchias; species Heptranchias perlo. Next base: position 5,148,029 of record NC_090347.1, on the reverse strand, counting down.
AATCTAGAAGAAAATTAAAATTTCTCAGGGATAAAAAGGTCACCCAAACAGAAACAAGTACCAGTGCAGGTTTACTGACTGGAATCAGATCTTAATCTTCACTTCATCCGCATCAGAAGTCTAACACGTGTAAAGAATCATCATATCCAGTCCAACAAAATCAGTCAATGGGTAGAAATTAATAAACAAATACACGATATAAATGCCCCCAAATGACACTGGCTGTATTTATAATATGACAACCGCTGCTGACCCCATGATCTTCACTCACTCACCCGCAGGCCTCGGCGCTCATCTTGGGCCACGGCCACCACGAGGTGCCCTGGAGGCGGACCAGGATACTCGGTCACCAATCTATCGGTCAGCTCCTCCATCAGCAGCAGGAGGAGGAGGAGGAGGGCACCCTTTCTCCCTGCAAGGATCCGGCAAACAAGCCCCAAATTGTGTGAAAGGACTTGGCAGGCCAAGGCCTGGGACGCCTCCTCTGCAAATCCAATACCGAAAACAGATGCTTTTAAAACATCAGCTTCAAACGTTTAAACCACGATATAAAATATTTTCCAGAAGGATAAGTGATTTTATAACATACCGAATGATATCGTTGGGTGAAGCCGCACATCACCGAGCCGATGCCGATGGATTCCACTCAGCACAGTCCCGTCTTCAATCAACTCACCGCGGCCATAGGGAGAGATAAGGCACTTTCGCCATGACGCACTTCCTGCACTGGCTAAAAAAATCGACTTCCGGTTCTACTCTTCCTTTCAAACCGCTGGAATGACTGATGATTTGATAATGTGGAAACCCAAATGTATGGTTGAATCACAGGGCCTTAGAAAGTCTCGACTTCAAGCTTTACTGAATGCTTAACTCGAGACTGGGCTTTGTGAAAGTGCAGTTAAGCTCAGGGACAGTTTTTCAGACTGGAAGGAGGTGTATCCAGTGGCCAAAAGCCAAATACTGTGGATGCATGCAAATCTGAAATTAAAAACACAAAATACTGGAAAAGCTCAGCAAGTGAGGCAGCATCTGTAGAGAAAGAAACAGAGTTAACGTTTCAGGTCGAAGACCTTTCGTCAGAACCGGATGATGTAAAACAGTTGAAGTTTTTAAGCAAGTGCAGAGCCTGGGAAAGGGAAAGGGAGGAAGAGAGGGAGGGAGGGAGGGAGGGAGGGAAGGAAAGAACAAAAGGGAAGACATGTGATAGGGTAGAGGGCCTCACCAGCCTCCAGATTCAACATATCATCTTCCACCATTTCCGCCACCTCCAGCGTGATCCCACCTCCAAACACATCCTCCCCTCCCCTTTCATCATTCCGAAGGGACCGCTCCCTCCGAGACACCCTGGTCCGCTCTTCCATCACCACCAACACCCGCTCTCCTCCCCAAGGCATCTTCCCATGCGAGCGCAGAAGATGCAACACCTGCCCTTTCACCTCCTACCTTCCCACCGTCCAGGGCCCCAAACACTCCTTCCAGGTGAACCAGCGATTTACTTGTACTTCTTTCAATTTAGTATACAGTATTCGCTGCTCACAATGTGGTCTCCTTTACATTGGGGAGACCAAACGCAGATTGAGTGATTACCTTGCTGAACACCATTGCTCTGTCAGCAAGCGTGACCCTGACCTGCCAGTCGCTTGCCATTTTAATTCCCCATCCTACTCCCACTCTGACTGCTCTGTCCTCAGCCCCTCACACTGTTCCAATGAAGCTTGAGGAACAGCACCTCATCTTTCATTTAGGCACTTTACAGCCTTCCAGACTCAACACTGATTTGAATAACTTCAGACCATAACCACTGCTCCCATTTTTAAAATATTTTATTTGTTGGACTGCAGCTGCTGGTTATGGTTCTACTGTTGCCATTTACAGCTACTCCAGGCTGATCTTTTGTTTCTTTACTTGCCCCATTACCACCCTCCTTGTCTTGCACCATCATCCCTTTTGTCATTTAATCACTCCTGCCCTCTACCCTATCACATAACTTCCCTTTTGTTCATTCCTTCCCTCCCCACCCTACCGTCTTTCCCTGGCTCTGCACTTGCTTAAAAACTTTAACTCTTTAAATCTTCCAGTACTGACGAAAGGTCTTCGACCTGAAACGTTAACTCTGTTTCGTTCTCTACAGATGTTTGCCGGTGACACAAAGATTGTTGGCAAAGTAAGTAGTGTAGATGGGAGCATTAAAATTACAAAGAGACATTGATAGATTAAGTGAGTGGGCAAAACTCTAGCTGATAGATTTCCACGCAGTTAAGTGTGAGATCATCCATTTTGGACCAAAATAAGATAGATCCGAGAATTTTTTAAATGGTGAAAAGCCCGGAACAGTGGAGGTCCAAAGAGATCTAGGGGTCCCTGCACACAGATCACTAAAACATAATAGTCAGGTACAAAAAATAATCAAAAAGGCTAATGGAATGTTAGCCTTTATAACTAGAGGGGTAGAATATAACAAAGAGGAAGTTTTGCTACAGCTATACAAAGCCTTGGTTAGACCACACCTGGAGTACTGTGTACAGTTCTGGGCACTGCACCTTGGGATATATTGGCCTTGGAAGGAATGCAGCGCAGATTCACCAGAATGTTACCAGGGCTCCAAGGCTTAGATTATGAGGACCAATTACACAAACTAAGCTTGTACCCTGGAATATAAGAGGTTACGTGGTGATTTGATTGAGGTTTTCAGAACTTTGAAAGGAATTGATAGGGTAGATAGAGAGAAACGTTTTCCGCTGGTGGGGGAGTCTAGGACAAGGGGACATAACCTTAAAATCAGAGCTAGGCCATTCAGGAGACAATAGAATCATAGAACCATTGAAAAGATACAGCACAGAAGGGGGCCATTCGGCCCATCGTGTCCGCGTCGGCTTGAAGAACAACCAGGTGCCCATTCTAATCCCACCTTCCAGCACCCAGTCCGTAGCCCTGCAGCTTACAGCACTTTAGGTGCAGGTCCAGATACTTTTTAAAAGCGTTGAGAGTCCCTGCCTCTACCACCAATTCGGGCAGCGAATTCCATACACCCACCACCCTCTGGGTAATAAAGTTTTTCCTCGTGTCCCCTCTAATCCTTCCGCCAATCAGCTTAAATCTATGTCCTCTAGTTCTTGAACTCTCCGCTAGGGGAAACAGGTACTTCCTGTCTACTCTATCTGGGCCCCTCATAATTTTGAACTCCTCAATCAAGTCACCCCTCAGCCTCCTCTGCTCCAAGGAAAACAACCCCATCCTATCCAATCTCTCCTCGTAGCCGCAATTTTCAAGCCCTGGCAACATTCTTGTAAATCTTCTCTGCCCTCTCTCCAGAGCAATTATGTCCTTCCTCTAATGTGGTGACCAGAACTGCGCACAATACTCCAGCTGTGACCTTATCAGCCTTTTATACAGTTCCATCATTAATTACATCCCTGCTTTTGTATTCTATACCACGGCTAATAACGGAGAGCATTCTGTTTGCCTTCTTCACAACCTTATCTACCTGTACTGCCACCTTCAGGGACCTGTGCACATGCACTCCAAGGTCTCTCACTTCCTCTACCCCTCTCAATATATTCCCGTTTACCGCGTATTCCCTTTTACTGTTTGCCTTCCCTAAGTGCATTACCTCACACTTCTCTGGGTTGAACTCCATTTGCCACTTTTCAGCCCACTCCACCAACCCATTGATATCTTCTTGGAGTCTACAGCTATCCTCTTCACTATCAACTACACGGCCAATTTTTGTGTCATCTGCAAATTTGCCAATCATGCCCCCTACATTCAAGTCCAAATCATTAATATATACCACAAACAACAAGGGACCCAACACTGAGCCCTGTGGCACACCACTGGAAATGGATTTCCATTCTCAAAGATATCCATCGACTTTTACCCTTTGTTTCCTGTTACTGAGCCAATTTTGGATCCAATTCGCCACATTTCCCTGTATCCCATGGGCTTTTACCTTTCTGACCAGTCTGCCATGTGGTACCTTGTCAAATGCCTTACTAAAATCCATGTAGACAACATCACTACCCTCATCAATCCTCCTTGTCACTTCCTCAAAGAATTTAATCAGATTTGTAAGGCATGACTTTCCCTGAACAAATCCATGCTGACTATCCTTGATTAAACCACGCCTTTCCAAGTGACAGTTTATCCTATCTCTCAGTATTGATTTTAATAGTTTGCCCACCACCGAGGTAAGACTGACCGGCCTATAATTGTTCGGCCTTTCCCTCGTAGGCGGAAACACTTATTCACGCAAAGGGTGGTAGAAGTGTGGAACTGTCTCCCACAAAAAGCAGTAGATACTAGCTCAATTCATAATTTTAAATCTGAGATCAGTAGATTTTTGCCGGCCAAGGATATTAAGGGATATGGAGTCAAGGTGGGTGGATGGAGTTAGGATACAGATCAGCCATGATCTCAATGAATGGTGGAACAGGTTTGAGAGGCTGAATGGCCTCCTCCTGTTCCTATGTTCCTAAAGTTACCCACACTGGTTTATGGTGAAATTTAACACCTTAATAGTTAGTCTACTGCCCTGTAATCACTGCCAGGTACCCATTATTCTGTTACGTACACAGAAAAAGACAATTCAGATCAGTTCTCAAAAATGTTCCTACATGAAGAAATGTCCAGTTTCAGTCTGTAAAGCAGAACTATTTTAGAAACTGGAAGTGAAAGAAGCTGTGCAACTGACCATATCTGTTTACAGATGTTTCAAAACTGTTCTGGGGGTCAGGCAGAAAACCTTATTTTGACTTGCTTGTTACCATCAATTGGAAATCCTTCAGTTGGATTTCATGCAACACACAAACATTCTGACTAAATACAAACCCTAATGTTGCTGCTGAAACCCTCGTCCATGCCTTTGTTACCTCTAGACTTGACTATTCCATTGCTCTCCTGGCCGGCCTCCTATCTTCCACCCTTCATAAACTTGAGCTCATGCAAAACTCTACTGCCCATATCCTAACTTGCATCAAGTCCCATTCACTCATCATCCCTGTGCTTGCTGATCTACATTGGCTCCCGGTCCGGCAATGTCTTGATTTTAAAACTCTTACCCTTGTGTTCAAATCCCTCTCTGACTTCGACCCTCCCTATCACTGTAACCTCCTCCAGCCCTACAACCCTCCGAGATCTCTGCACTCCTCCAATTCTGGCCTCTTGCGCATCCCCGATTTTAATCACTCCACCATTGGTGGCTGTGCCTTCAGCTGCCTAGGCCCTAAGCTCTGGAATTCCCTCCCTAAACCTCTCTCTCCTCCTTTAAGATGCTCCTTAAAACCTACCTCTTTTTGGTCACCAGTCCCAATATCTCCTTATGTGGCTCGGTACCAAATTTTGTTTGATAATCGCTCCTGTGAAGCGCCTTGAGACGTTTTACTACGTTAATGGTGCTATATAAATGCAAGTTGTTGCTTTTGTTATTGTTGTGGTCTACAGCTCATTCACTGGTCACTTTACCCACAATTTTCTTTCACCAACATAAATGGAATTGCTTTCTCTTATGGGAGACATCACCTTGCAAAGGCAAGGTGTTTCAAGATAAAATCAACATAAAATAAATATTCTTACTACATTCTAGGTCACCTGACATCGTTTTTAAGTGATGTGAGAAAGCCTGAATTATTACCTCCTTGACTTTAACGTTCAAATGTTATCGTTGATCCTGGGTCAGATTGGTTCATTGATTTTAAAAATAAATGTTCCCTGTAACCTAAAGAACTGGTTTACCGCTTTGTGAAAACATTGAACCAATTAACTAAAAAGTATATTAAACAAAAATTAAAAAACGGCAGATGCTGAAAATCTGAAAGAAAAGAAGAAAATGCTGAAAACACTCAGTATCTGTGAAGAGAACAGATGAGTTAACATTTCATATTTGGATTCTTTGTCAGAACAGAACTAACAAACCTATTTAACGTGTACATTCAAAACACTTTTCTAGCTCACTAGACAAGCTTGTATATTTGTTCTTGGCGAGATCTGTCTTCTATATTGATGGGAATTTCTGCACGTTTTTCCTATTATAAATTTACCTATGATTACATTTTGTTTGAGAACTGACATCACTTAAAGTTCCCAGGGCTGCTGTTTTTGACATATAGGTGGTTAAAAAGCAGGAACATGAAGTCAAAAAGACTTTGTTTGAAACCTATTGATCCAAACAGAAGCATGTGCTGGAGGTCAAATGGAGGCTGAATTGGCAAAGGAGTAACTGGAACTTCTGTTTATCAATTTGACAACCATTTGAGTTAAATCAGAAATCATGTTCATTAAGAGTTATTAAAAGCAATCTGAACAGTCTTTTAGAATCATAGAAATTCATGTCTGTGCTGGCTGAAAAAGAGCTATCTAGCCTAATCCCACTTTCCATCTCTTGGTCCGTAGCCCTGTAGGTTACGGCACTTCAAGTGCACATTCAAGTACCCTTTCAATGTGATGAGGGTTTCTGCCTCTACCACCCTTTCAGGCAGTGAGTTCCAGACCCCCATCACCCTCTGGGTGAAAAAATTTCTCCTCAACTCCCCTCTAATCCTTCTACCAACCACTTTAAATCTATGTTCCCTGGTTATTGACCTCTCCGCTAAGGGAAATAGGTCCTTCCTAGCCACTCTATCTAGGCCCCTCATAATTTTATACACCTCAATTAAATCTCCCCTCAGCCTCCTTTGTTCCAAAGAAAACAACTCCAGTCTATCTAACCTTTCCTCATAGCTAAAATTCTCCAGTCCTGGCAACATCCTCGTAAATCTCCTCTGCACCCTCTCGAGTGCAATCACATCTTTCCTCTGATATGGTGACCAGAACTGTACGCAGTACTCTAGCTGTGGCCTCTGGGGTTCAAAACCCTGTTAACAAAAGATATTTGAAGGAACAGGGTTAACTGTGTCCCTTTTAAACAAAGACATTTGGCAACCTGTAAACACAGCAATGCGGTGAACTGTGTTCTGGCAAATGCTGTTTTTCCCTCACTGAGGCTGATAGCATTGGAGAAGTCTGAGTTTCGAGATCGAAGACATTGTACAGCTGACTGGTATCTAAATTATTAAATACATGAGCTAGGCAGCTAAAATTGAGCTGATCCCGCCCCTTTCCCTGTGATTGACGGATAAGGTGCCCCATCCCCTGTGAGAGATGTTGCGAATGTCCAGCCCCTTTCCCTATGATTGACGCGCGGTCTGCCCCGCCCCCTCCGATGACGACAGAAGGGTCCCGCCCCTCGCCAGTGATTGACGGGCGGGGCTCGAGCGCTCCTCCCTCTCCCGGCGGGACCGGCCGCTGGAGTTTGCCGGAGTGACGGGAGGCGTCGAGTGCGAGAGCGGCAGGTTCGCCTGGAGTTGCCGCGGGAGAAGGGAGCTTTACAGACTGACAGACTGAGTGGCACCAGCGGTGGCCATGGCCGGGTCACGGCCTCCCAGCGACTCCTTCCTCGTCACCGGCTTCTTGCTCTGGTCGCTGGCGGCGGCGCTCTGCAGCTTGCCGGGGAAGGTGAGTGTGAGCTGGGGCTGCGTCCTGAGGTAAATCCGCAGGCTGAGGCTCGACAGCCCCACAACATCAAGGCCCGAAGGGAAAGGGCCGGTACCCGGGGTGGTGGTGGGGGGAGGAGAGTTGAGGGGTGAGGCCTGTGGGGTTAGAAGCGCCGAGTAACCGCCGCCGGGGACTGACAGGCCTTCATCGGGCCCCGAGGTGCAGTTGAGGCCGGGCCGGGCCGGGCCGCAGCCCCGACATAAACTTTTATGTTGTGATTAAACCTCAATGAAAAGCTGGCGACGCTGGAACCAGCCGGGGCCCCGCTCTCCTGTTTATATCCCCGGGACTAGGTCGCCCATCTCCAGTCAGATTGAGCAATCCTTTCCCGGGACACCCACGTGTGGTCAGCTCCAGACGCCAACTACCCAGCTGGAATGTAACGGAAGATTAAACCCTTGCCTTTATTTATTTAAATGCAACCCCTGGCCTCCATCGGGTAACAATTCCAAAATAATCAGAGTCGGAAGAATTTATTTAATGGGCAACTGATCGGGTAATTCGCTTTAATTTGACAGGTTGATGTGATGGATTGTGTCTGTACTTGGGAAAAGTGTAAAATTCTTAACATGGCAGAGATGAGAGCTGTTTAACCCATGGAAGCTCTAACATTAAATCTTCCATCTAATTCTGCTTTTTTAAATTTGTTTTTGTAATGTGCGTAACACTGGCAGCGCCCCATTTATTGCCCACCCCTAGTTTCCCTGAGTAGGCGGTGGTGGATCTTCTCCTTGGTGCTGGTGCTTGCACAGTGATGTTAGGTATGGAATTGCAGGATATTGACCCAGGAACAGTGCATGAATGACAATATATGTCTAAGTCAGGATGGTCCGTGACTTGGCTGGGGAACTTGGAGGTGATGGTGTTCCCACGACATTCCTGCTCTTGTCCTAATCGATGGTAGAGGTCATAGGGGAGGGAGATGCTGCGGAAGTAACTTTGGTGAATACATCTTGTAGATCGTACATACTGCAGCCACAGTGCACCAGAGATGGAGGGGTGAATATCGAGTCCAGTGCCAGGAGCCACTGGAGAAATGAACTGCTGTGTCCTGGATCTTGTCGAGCTTCTTGAGTGTGTTGCAGCTGCACACACTACCATCTTCGCTCAATCAGAAGCAAAATACTGCAGAAGCTGGAAATCTGAAATAAAAACAGAAAATATGGAAATACTCAGCAAGTCAGGCAGCACCTGTGGAGAAGGAAACAGTTAACGTTTCAGGTCGACGACCCTTCGTCAGCACCATCTCCGCTCATATACTTGTGAATGCATTGAGCCAGCTCATTGTGTCAGCCTGCTTATGGCTTGGTGCAAAAGTTATGGTGCAACTATGCTGATGCATTGAACCAGTCCACTGTTTGATTTGCTTACATTGGCCGTGTGCTGTGCAGAAAATGTCCTCGTACCAGCAGACCATAAGAGATAGGAGCAGGAGTAGGCCATTCGGCCCCCTCGAAATTTGTCTAACTCAGCCTCGAATGTATTCAATGACTCAGACTCCACAGCTTTTTGGGGTAAGAATTCCAAAGATTCACAACCTTCTGGGAGAAGAAACTCCTCCTCATTTCCATCTTAAACGGGCAACCCCTTATTCTGGGATTATGCCACCTAGTTTTAGATTTCTCCCATGAGAGATAACATCCTCTCAGCGTCTTACCTATCGAGCCCCCTCAGAATCTTGTATGT